>NW_015386889.1:222275-259583 GCF_001527695.2 Protobothrops mucrosquamatus
GAGATCAGGGTGATCCCTGATCTCCCTTCCTTCCGCCGCGCCCTTAAGACATGGCTATTCCAACTTGCAGGACTGGCCTAGGGGAAAATTTTAATGGGGTCTTAAAGCAATTTTATATTAACTTGACCAAATTACTAATATTTGTTTTTACTTATGTTTTTAAATTGTAGTTTTTGGGGATTAGTGTTTTATCTGGTTGCTAGCCGCCCTGAGTCCGTAAGGAGAAGGGCGGGATATAAATTAAATTAATAAATTAATTAATAAATAAATAAATATTTGGTTATTATATCACCAACTACTTGGTGATAATCTAATATTTTGCTTCAAATATTAGATTAAATGCTGATGAAACATTCAGCAAGACAAGGAACATTTTTCTTTCAGTTCGTGTTTTTCTTAATATTATTAAGTTATGCAGAATGTTTCATTTATGAATACAAACTGATTTGCAAAGAGTTTTGTCTGTAGCCTGGATAGAATCAATGTTATTGTTCTACACATTGTGTTATTATGAAGTATCACCATGTCACAGGAAAATGTGATGGTAGATTAAATGCTAGAAAAGGAATACTGAAGTAACATGACTCTTTTATATTACAGTTGTGTTCCACATACTATGCTCAGAAAATTTGATAGAATATCACATTAGACATCACAGTGATATCAAGCAGAAGGAAATGGAGGCTGAAAGATCTGAATTATTCTGTCTCTTCTAGTGTTCTATTAGCCTTATCAAATTTTTATGACTTCTTCAAAGCTGTGCAGACCACATTTATATAATGAGGTTACTTATGTGATGTGGCTGATGGCTTATTGAATATGTGATTGAACCCATAAGCATCTTGATTTTTCCCTCAAACTGAAGGTGTTACATTCTATAATATACATTCATATAGTTCATGAACTACAGAAATTCAAATTCTGAACCTGGAAGAAATGCATTCGATGTCTATTTCTTTGTGTCAAACTTGATTTGACTCCATAGTTGCCCACACCTGCTCTCTCTCGCTGTTTGGCAAACAGTGATGGGAGGAGGGTGGTGAATTCCTAAGGCAGGGGAGGCTATGGAATGCAAGAGAGCCTTCTGTTGCTGGAGAGACGTTATCTACTATGAAGAATGTTTGAGTGGTGCAGACAGTTTTTCCCTAAACAAAGAACTGAACTCAGTTGGTGAAATATGAATTCTCTCCCATCACCATCAGCTGGAACAGACCATTTTGGGATGATGTGAACCATTGGAGCACAGTACTGCTCACTCTTAACCACCACAACCAGTCCAGAATGATAATGTGATTAACAGTGTCAATAGCCATTAAGAGACCAAGGAGCACTAGCTTGGATATAATACCCTCAGTCCAGTTCTGCCAAAGGTCATCAGCAACCATGACCATGATTTTTTCCATAGTGATATAGAACCAGATTGAAACTGGTCTATATACATGCCTGACAGCATGGATATTCCCAGGGCTTTTTTTCTCATAGAACGCCTAGAACAGAGTTCCGGCACCTTTTTTGGATGGAACCTTGTAGGGTAGGCAAGGTGGGTTATATGAAGTGTGTGAGTTCCGGCACCTTTTTTTTTTTTTTTTTTTTTTTTTTTTTACAAAAAAAGCACTGGATATTCCTCACCACAGTCCTGCAGATGATCCTTTAGCACAGTTCCCCTAATAGGGAGCAGGTCACCCTAAACAGGGTTGCTGGATCACTATTGTCACATGCAATAAGAGCAGAGAAATAGCTCTGTTTTGTTGTCCTTATTGCCATGACATAGGCCCAAATATTGGCTCTTATTTGTGTTTGGTCAGATACATTTGTCTTCCTTCAGCAGAGCTTCAGGCAATACTTCTAGCATTTTATCTCCTGGAGCTCTTTGGAAAATCAATAAGCACCCTGGAATTGGTACACAGAGAGAAGCCACAAAGGAGCAATTTAGTCCAAAGCCTCAATTGCATGCCTTGTGAGAGGACAGACTACATACAAAATGTTTAGCACCTGTACTGCTGCTGCCCTGTCCCTTTAAGGCCTCTCCCTAGCCAGCTTAGCAACTGTTGGCTATAACAGAGCAAAGAGGTAGTGTGTGTTTGTGTGGAGGAGGTGCATGGGAGAGAAGCAGTATAAAGCAGATAGAAAAAGTTACTGCTTTCTAGCAGTAAGCCTCACAATGAATAATCATGTGTAGTAGTATGGTAGAAGGAAGAGGGAAAGAGTGAAATAATGAGCAGTGAATACTACACTTCGAGTGCTTGTGTGTGTTTTGCATAAGGACTGTGTGGTTGCATTTGCTCTCTGGGGTTTTGGAGCCCTCTGACATGGGTATATGTAAAAAAAAACAGTGACATGCTTCCTCCAGGCATTAGCCAAGGCTTCAGCCAGACTGCCTGACAGATTCTTAGAAGAAGAAAAAAAAACCAAACTTCCTTGAAACCCAATAGGGTTCATCAATTACCTGGAATGGGCAAACCTAACAAAAGCCTTTCTCCCTGCTCATGTGTATGGTCTCAGTGAATCTTAAGGTAAGCAAAAAGTGATCTGTCAATGGCAACAGACTGATGGCAATGTCCTCCAATGCCAGATTACAATTCAACTGCCCCAAATAAAAAAGACCTAACATACAACCTCTAAGGTCCCTTCCAACTTTATTATTATTATAATATTAGTTTTCACTCTGTAAAGCAGCATTTTTTTATCTCTGCACAGAAGATTAGTGAATTTCAGAGAAGAGCATCCATGCAAGTCCTGAAGCACTTATTTGGGGTCATTTAGAAGAGTGCACAGTCCTATTTTCAACATTTGTAATGGTTCCTAAAAAAGAAACTTAAAAATGGGAGAACTTAAAGGTGATTAAAAAAAAGTTTCTCTCATACACTATAAAGCTCTTATTATTATTTAATCTATATAGATTTAGTTTAGTTGAGAACTCTAAATAGAATGGATATATGACAATGTCTTCTCCCAAAAGTTAACTGCAGCATTAGAATTGGGCAAGAGTCCAAGGTTTCTGTTGTTAAAAGGTAGATATTTATTTCCATTAAACAACTTTGTGATAATGAATTTCTCTAATAAAGGGGAACCAAGGAATTTACAAATGCATAGTTTTCATCGCAATTCAGAATGGAACAATGATTTTTTTCTCCAAAAAATAGTTGTTTGCATCAACGAATATCACCTGTTAATGGTAAATGAAAACCAAGCGAAGAAAAACAAAATGCATTCTGTTGTGTCCTGAGCCTGCAAGAGCTAACAGCAGGCTCAGTAATGTTGCAAATGGTCCCAGGCAATCCCAAAAGCTGCCCGGGACCAGACACAGTGGCGCCGGCCTTGGGTGCATGTGCAAGGCGCGAAAAGGGTAAATTCTTATTGGTTCACAATGTACGGGTTTCAGACACTATAAAAGGCCTGCGTGCCTTTTGCTGCTTGCTTGGTTGTAGGAGTGTGTAATAAAGAGTTTGTTGCTTTCACCATGTGTCTGCGTCAATTGCTAGCGAACCGAAAACACAACACTGGCGACAAGGATGGGATCCCTGCAAGCAAGAAAAAGATTTAGGACTCACTGAGGATGTCCTGGCAATTGGGAAGATGGCGTTCTGCATTTGCGACTTAGCCTGCCAGTACAGCGTCGCTGGAGGTAAACTCGGCGAAAGGACCCTTTCCCAAACATCAGCTTGCAGGGAGGCAATTAGTGAAGGTCGTAAAGTTTACGATGTCAAAGATCGGCCGTTTGATTGATTTTGATGTCTCCCACCCAGAGAGATGGAATTCCTACATAGCATGGGTGGAGAATTACTTTAGAGTAAATCAGATAAGAGAAGACGGCCTGAAGGCAGCAACTCTTCTGTGTGCCTGTGGACAGGAAGCTTTTGATATCGCGGAAAATCTGGTGGCCCCTGCACTTCTGGAGTCAGTAACATACGTTGACTTGAAGCAGATGTTGAAGGAACACTTCCAGCCAAAATTATCTGTCATCGCTTGGAGGCACGCATTCGAGCAGAGAGACCAGAGGCCGGGTGAATCTGCTGTGGACTTTATTGCTGCCTTAAGACAAGCGGCCAGGCCTTGTGAGTTCAAGGATCTGGAAGAAACGCTGCGCAATCACTTCGTGTGTGGCTTAAGAAGCAGAGACCTCCAACAAAAAATCTTTGCAAAAGAAGAGGTCTCGTTCCAAGACGCGTTAAGAGAGGTGGCAGCTGAAGAAGCAGCAGGCGGTGCTGTGAAGGCTTTGCGGCTCGCCAGAAATCCTCCAGCCACAGCTACCATCCATCAAGAGGACGCTCGAGAAGAATCGGAAGCGGATCCTGAAGAGGAGGTGGACAGACTTCACCAGCCAGCTGAGAGGAGGCCAAAGGGGCGTCCGGACAAGGCCCCAGCATCTCTTCAGTGCTTCAGGTGCAGAGGACGCCACAAGCGAGCTGACTGCAGGTTTCGCTCTGCCATTTGCAGGGCGTGTGGCAGGCAAGGCCACATTGCCTCCATCTGTTTGGGTCACCAGAAGGTCCAACCTTGGGAAGAATTGCTTCAGAAAGGTACCAGGGTCCCCAGCCAACACAGGGTGGGTTTCTGCGCTTCGCATAGGAGTATTCTGAGGACAGGGACACACAAGCCCCTTAAGAAAAAAACTTCGCATTGACGTGAAGTTGCAATCGGTTCCCTTATTGATGGAGATGGACACAGGGTCTGCTCTATCAATCATTTCAATGGACACATTCAAAAGGATTTGCAGCAGTAGTGGCCTTCGAGTTAAACTCAGGCCATCGAATCTAATACTCACTGATTTTCAAAATTCCAAAGTCAGTGTAAAAGGGGAGGCCACGCTCAAAGTGCAGCGTAAGGATTTTGAGGGTTTCCTAGATGTGGTGGTTGTTGGGGGTGAACACACGAGTCTTATTGGACTTGATTGGTTCGAGGCCCTGGGAATCCAAGTGACTGGGCTGCACAACTTGCAAACATTGGGCCTTGCAGAAGTCTGCAAGGAGTTTGCTGATGTGTTTAGTTCAGAGCTAGGATCCTACAAGGGGCCTCCAATTGCATTACATTTAGACCCAACTATCACGCCCATCAAGGTCAAGCCTAGAAGGGTGCCTTTTGCCTTCAAAAGCAAGATAGATGCTGAGCTGGACAAATTGCTCCAGCAGGGCATTTTAGAACCTGTAGATTCTAGTCCATGGGAAACCCCCATAGTAACGCCTCTAAAGGCTAATGGGGAAGTCCGTATATGTGCAGACTATAAGTGCACACTGAATAAAGCGTTGCAACAGCACGCATATCCAGTGCCTATTGTAAGCCACATTCTGGACTCCCTCAAGGGGGGATGCCTTTTTGCGAAACTTGACCTGGCACAGGCCTATCAACAGCTACCTGTTGATGAGGCGTCTGCAGAGGCCCAGACAATTGTAACACACAGGGGGCCTTTAAGGTCAAAAGACTGCAATTTGGGGTAAATATAGCTCCTGGCATATTCCAAAGTGTCATGGAACGCACACTTCGTGATATTACTGGGGTCTGTCCCTACTTTGATGACGTCCTCATTGCTGGGGAATCATGTCTAAACTTAGCTGAAAGATTAAGGGCTGTCTTGCTTCGTTTTGGCCAAGCGGTCCTAAAACTGAAGCCAGATAAATGCAAAATTGGAGTCACTTCCACTGAATTCTTGGGTTTCAGAATTGATGCTCAAGGCATCCATCCTGCTGAATCTAAGCTCCAAGCTACTCAGCAGGCCCCAAGTCCCAAGTCCAAAAGTGAGCTGCAAGCTTTCTTGGGACTCTTAAATTTTTATCATGACTTCCTTCCCCACAAGGCTGCAGTGGCTGAGCCGTTACACCGGCTCTTGGACAAGCAGGCTCCATGGCAGTGGACTAAAGTCCATGAAAGAAGTTTCAATGAGGTTAAGGCCTTGCTCTCTTCAAATGCTGTATTAGCGCATTTCAATGAGCAATTGCCTGTATGCATCACATGCGATACATCTCCTTATGGGGTGGGAGCAGTACTTAGCCATTTGAAGGCTGATGGGACACAAGTCCCTGTGGCCTACTACTCAAGGACTCTGTCATCTGCAGAGTGGAATTACGCTCAGATTGACAGAGAAGCCTTGGCCATAGTGGCTGGCATAAAGAAATTCCATGATTTCTTATATGGCTGCCACCTCACGGTCTACATAGACCATAAGCCTCTGCTGGGTTTGTTTACCACTAACAAACAGACACCACATATTATTTCCCCACGTATGCTGAGATGACCATCAGCATATTTTCCTGTCAGCATATGACTACACTCTAATTCATAAACCTGGAAAAGAAATGGGCCATGCTGATGGCCTCAGTAGACTACCTCTTAAACAGATAGAGGCTGATCCTGCTCCTGCCATTAATATTCTTTCCATTCAGGAGTTACCTGAATCTCCCCTCAATGCCAGGGACGTGGCTGCAGAAACTGCCACTTATCACACGCTCACACGCATGCTGACCTGGGTGTTGTCAGGATGGCCTGACACATGCCCAGATACTCAGTTTCAAAGCTTCTGGCAAAAGAAGCATGAACTTTCTACTTTCAAGGGGTGCCTGTTATGGGGTAGTAGGGTAGTAATCCCAGCCTCATTGAGGTCTAGAATCTTGCTCTCTCTGCATGAGGGACATCCTGGTATAGTAAGGATGAAGGTGCTTGCACGCAGCCATCTTTGGTGGCCTGGGCTCGATAAAGCTATCGAGGCTCAGGTGCACGGGTGCCAAGTGTGCCAATAGTCACAGCCTGAAATGCCTCAGGCCCCAGTACATAGGTGGGAGGAAACTCAAACCCCATGGTCACGGGTGCATATAGATTATGCTGGGCCCTTTCAGGGGCAATTCTTCCTTCTCATCGTTGACAGCCATTCCAAGTGGCTAGAGGTTTTTCCTGTTTCCTCCACTACTACTGCCAGGACCATCCAGATGTCCTGGTGTTTGATAATGGCCCTCAATTTACCTCTTTTGAGTTCCAGGCTTTTCTTCAGGCCAACTTGATCCAGCATGCGACTTCTGCTCCTTTCCACCCATCGTCCAACGGTCAAGCAGAGAGAATGGTGCGCACTACCAAAGATGCTCTCAAGAAACTGACTTACAGTAACTGGCATCACAGGTTAGCAGATTTCCTTCTTGCACACCGCATCACACCTTGCACAGCCACAGGGAAGAGCCCTGCAGAACTCCGCTGGGGTCACCGCCTCATCACCAAACTGGACAGGTTGCATCCAGACCGGGTGGCTTCACAGGTGTCACAACCGAGGGCACCTAGGAGACTTCAGGTGGGTGATCCGGTTTGGGCAAGGAACTATGGGCCTGGACATCTCTGGGCCGCTGTCATATGAAGTTGCCTTGGATGATGGCCGCGTTCTTCACAGACACATAGACCAACTGCATTGGAGACTGGACAACCACATTTCTGCTCCTGGCTCTGCTCTGGGGGGGGAGGAGGAGGATCAGAATATGGATTCTGGGTCACAGGTTCCAAGGTCTAACAGGGCCTCACAAGCTGAAGAGGCTGTTTGGGTGTCATCCCAAGATTCCGCAAGTGCCCCAAACAGGAATTCCCAGGACAGAGGGTCATCCCACACATCCATTATTGCTCCAGACAGGGAGTCACACCGGGGGTATCCACATTATTCAAACATGTCAGATAGTGCTCCAGACAGGGAGACAGACCGGGGGTATCCAAATAAATCAAACACAGCCATAGAAAGGGAATTCCATCAGGGGCACTCTCATAATTCAGCTATTGCTCTGAAAAGGAAGTCAGTAGCAAGGGGGTTTGCCATGGAGGCGGCTCCATACTCTGGCACCTCTGGCACGTGCTCAGGGACTACGGAGTACTGGGGCACTTCCGCCACTCAGGCCTCTTCACCTGCTGGCCTTGGGCTCGAGGGACAGTGTTCCCAAAAGGAGTCTATTGTGGACTCGGGGACTTCCACCCCTCCAAGGTGCACTGGCTTAGACTCAGAGGGTCCAGCCAGTCAGCAGCTGGGTGGGTACCTGGGTATTTGGGGCATCAAAGTCCTGGCCTGTCTAGCCTGCTAGGTGAGCAGGTAGGCCAGGCACCCTCACCAGGGTCACCTGGGTATTTAGGGCTTCCAAGTCCGGGCCTGCCTAGCCTGGTAGGCGAGCAGGTAGGCCAGGCAAACTCACCAACCCTTAGAAGGTCGCAGCAGGCCAAGTGCCCACCTAAACATCTGGGAGATTATGTGAGGTTTCTGTCAACACTGGAGGAACCTTGCTATGAGGTCGCTGAATGAGGGAATTAACACTTAGTAAGAGTAACATATATTATTATGATTTTGGATACATTATTTTCAGTTAAGAATTATTTTGAAAGGTGTTTGCCTGCGTGCAGACTGAGAATTTCCACCCTCCTTGCAATAATGCATATGGGTCCACCATCCCTACATTGCACAATGTACCTGTGCGTAAGCCAGGTGTGTTTCATCTAGGGGGGAGGGGTGTTGTGTCCTGAGCCTGCAAGAGCTGACAGCAGGCTCAGTAATATTGCAAATGGTCCCAGACAATCCCAAAAGCTGCCCGGGACCAGACACAGTGGCGCCGGCCTTGTGCGCATGTGTAAGGTGCGAAAAGGGTAAATTCCTATTGGTTCACACTGTCCGGGTTTTAGGCACTATAAAATGCCTGTGTGCCTTTTGCTGCTTGCTTGGTTGTAGGAGTGTGTAATAAAGAGTTTATTGCTTTCACCATGCGTCTGCGTCAATTGCTAGCGAACCGAAAATACAACACATTCCATGCTAACTTCAAACCTACTCAAGTTTGTCTGTCTGAATGGTGAGAAAATATATATTTGCACTAATAATTAGCTTCAAAAGGTGAGAGAGGGTGAAGAATGTTAAAGGCTGTAATCTGTAACATGCTTATTCAGGAGTAAGTTTTGATGGAAACCAGTGCCAGCTAACTTGCAAAGTAATAGTTACATTCATGCATTTTTGCTACTTCTTATTTTTTTATTTATTATTTTATTACAAAATTTTATTTATAATACAATTAAAAAAACATTGGATGTAATGTGACATTCCAGTATACACATTCTTATCAAATTATTCCACATTTTACAATCAGTTCTTCATCTCTAAATATACATCTAAGTTTTATATACAATACTTATCCTAAAATGACATATATTTCTATCTTAACGCTAATCTTTAATCCCAACCGTCCTCCTCAAATCTCTCCAGCGGTAAATTTTTCCCCAGGTTTCTAAGTAAACTGATCCACATTTGTCTTTCAAGACCATTGTAAGCCTGTCCATTTCCGCACATGCTAATATTTTATATAGTAACTCTTCCTCTGTGGGGATTTCTGCGCAAATGCAAGCCTAGCTGCAGTCAAGATGTGTAACAGCAAATAGATTGTTCCCTTATTGTATTTTTCTGTAGTTATTCCCAGCAAGAAGAGTTCTGGTTTTAACTCTAAGTCCAATATTAAAATATCTCTCAACCAACTTTGTATCCTATTCAAATACTCACGGGCCTTTGGGCATTCCCACCACATATGGTAATATGATCCTATTGCTGATTTACATTTTCAGCATAAAGGTGAAATGTTTGAACCCATTTTGGCTAACCTTACGGGTGGGAAATGCCTTCTATAGAACATCTTGTAAAGATTCTCCTTGTACGAGGTAGCTAGAGTGAGTTTTCTATTTCTTTCTCACAGTTCTTGCCAGATATGCAGGTTGATATTGAAACCAAAATCCCTACTCCAAATTAACATAGTCCCCTTGACCTGTTCTTCATACATTGCCTGGTTTAATAGAAAATGATACATTTTTTAAATCATTTTATCCTCGGGGCCTAATAAAATTTTATCTAGTTCTGTCGATTCTATTTTTATACCCCACTCTTTTTTGTCTTTCCTATATCTTGCTTGTAGTTGGAGGTATGCCCACCATTCTAATTCTATCCCTGCATCTTGAAGATTTCTCCTTGATTTTAATTCTCCTCTCTCATCTAGTATGTTTTTATAGGTTATTACTTTCCCCAACTGAATGAACCTTGGGTGAATGTACATTTCTAGTGTTGAAATCCAGTTGGGAACTTGCCTATAATTCTGTTGCCTGATTTTAGTCCATACATCGATTAACGCCCGTCTGACGTAATGCCTCCGGAAGTACTGGTGAACTTTATGTTTCTCATCCCATAACATGGTATGCCATCCAGTCTGCATGTCATGACCTTCCAAATTTAATAATCTCTGATTTTCCAGTCGGATCCAATCCCTCACCCATAGTAAAATTGTAGATTGGTAGTATTTTTCCAGATTGGGGAGGCCAAGACCCCCCCTTTCCTTGGCATCCTGTAATAATTTTAATTTAATCCTTGATTTTTTTCCTTGCCAGATGAATTTAAGTATGGATTGATTAAAATTTCAAAAGAATTCCTTTTTTAAACTAATTGGTATGCATTGAAATAGAAATAATATTTTAGGTAGTACATTCATTTTAATTACGGCAATTCTGCCCATGAAAGAGAGCTGGAGATTTGTCCACGTATCCAAATCAGTTTTAATTTATTCCATTAATTTATCATAATTATCTCTTTTAATTGTTACACACCTAGCTGTTAAGTGTATCCCTAAGTATCTTATTTTCTTTGTTATCTGAATGCCTAATCTATCGGTTAATTCGTTTTTCTGTGTTCTAATCATATTCTTCATGAGCATTTTGGTTTTTTCCTTATTTATCTTTAGGCCTGCCATTTCACCATATTCACCCAGTACTTCCATTAGCCTTGTCCCTGATTGTAAGGGCTCTTCGAGTATGAAAACAAGATCGTCAGCAAAGGCTTGCAGTTTGAAGACTTCTCTCTTAATCTCTAAACCTTTAATATACTCATCTTTCCGAATCATTCTATTTAGTACCTCCAGGAATAATATGAACAATAGTGGAGATAGCAGGCAACCTTGTCTAGTGCCTTTTTGAATTTGAAAGCTTTTAGTTGTTTCTCCGTTGATTACCACTTTAGCTACCTGTTTGGAGTAAATCGCTTTGAACATGTTTATGAAATTCTCCCCAAAATCCATGTATTCCAATTGGTTAAGCATAAAAGGCATTATTGAATGCCTTTTGTGCATCAAGAAAGATTAGTGCCATTTGTTTTTCATTGTGGACTTCATAATATTCCAATACGTCCAATATGATCTTAACATTGTTTCTTATATATCTTTTGGGTAGAAAACCATTTGATTCGTATGTATAAATTTTACTAAGAATCTTTCAAGACATTTAGCCATTATGGCCATGAAAATTTTATAGTCCGAATTTAATAATGAAATGGGCCTATAGTTTTTAATGAACGCCAAATCAGAATTGTCCTTGGGGATCAACGAGATAGTTGCTTCTTCCCATGAGATCGGAATTTTCGCATTCTTCAGAACCTTGTTGAATAAATCTATTAATATTGGACTTAGAGATTCTTGCATAATTTTGTATATTTCTGTTGGTAAACCATCCGGACCTGGGGCTTTATTGTTTTTTTGTTTCTTAATTGCCTCAGATAGTTCTAAGGGTGTTATCTCTTTGTTTAATGCATTTTTAATCTCCTCTGGAACTTTTGGTAGATCAGCTAATTGCAAATATTTTAGAATATCATCCTTATTTTTCCGTTCTCCATCTTTGTATAATTTCTTGTAAAACTCATAGACCACCATTTTTTCCCTTCATTCTGGTATACCAACTCTCCTTTTTCATTGTAGAGTTTGCTAATCCTCTTTTTATCATTATGTTTCTTTATCCTGTAAGCCAACCATCTGCCTGGTTTATTGGCGTTTTCAAAAAAAAATTGTTTGGTATATTTTATTTGTTGCCCCAGTTCTTCCTTTTCAATGATATTTATCTTATGTTTAATTAAATCTATTTGCTGTTTCAGGTCACGCCTCTGTGGTTCATTTTGTAGATTTTCCTCTACCCTGCTAAGTTCTTCTTCAAGATTTCTTTGTCGCTGTATTTTAGTTTTATTTTCCCTAGCCATATAGGCAATTGCGACACCTCTTATGTAGGCTTTGGCTGTGTCCCATAAATTTTGGGAATTTGTATCTTCCTTTTCATTCATCTGAAAGAATACACCCATTTGATCTTCCAATTTTAATTTAAATTCTTTGTGGTTTAAAATTGCTCTTTTTAGAGTCCACCTCCTTGTTTTCTTTTGCCCTCTCCATTTGATTCTAATTGGGTTGTGGTCAGCCCACGGATTTGTATCAATTATAACATCTTCCACCTCCGAATTTAAGTCTGTTGACAACCACGCCATATCAATCCTGGACCATGAGAGATATCGCCCCGAAAAATACGTGTACTGCTTTTTCCCTGTATTCCTCTCCCTCCAAATATCCTGGATGTTGAACTCCTCCGTCATTTCTAAGAAAGTACTAGGTAATGTTGGTCTAATTCCTTTTCTGGTCTTATCACTTTTATAATCCAATTTCTATCCTTGATCGCATTGAAATCTCCCATTATACAAATGTTATCATAATCAAACTCACTAATAATGCTATGTAGTTTTTTTATAAAATTGTTTCTGACCTTCATTGGGAGCATAGATTCCCACAAGAACTATTTTTATTTTATTCAAGATTACTTCTATTATTAAGATTCTACCATCTTCATCATTATAAATATGTTTTGTTGGAATTTCTTCATTAATATATACTACTACTCCTGCTTTTTTTTGTTGTGAGAGCGCTGCAAACATTTTTCCCAGCTTGGGGCAACTTAGTAAATGTTGATGTTGTTTTTTAATATGCACTTCTTGTAGGATTATTATATCCAAATTCATCTTGCCCAGTTTATTTAAAAAAAAATTCCTCTTTAATGGGGAGTTAAAACCATTAACGTTCAGGGATATAATCTCAATTCCTTCTTTTGCCTCTTTATCTATATTTAGATCTTGTTACTATTGTCGGTCTAGACTCTTTAGCTTGTACTTCTCTTTCCACTGGCATCCTTGTCGATCTAACCTCTTTAACTGCTTTAAGTCTATCCTCGTCATATTTCCCATTGTCTTTTTCAGTCTCTATATCATCACTTCTCCCAGTTCCCTTCTCTTTAATTTGTAATTCCTTTCCTTCTGTGGCCTGTGGCGGGATCTCATTTTCTTCTCTTACCTGTCTTTCAACTAATTCCTCCTCACTTCCAAAATTTTGTCTATAGAATTCTTCTGCTTTGTCTATTGTGTCCAGCCGAAATCTCTTTTCCTGCCACACGACCACAATCCCTTCTGGTACCAACCATCTAAAATTAATATTTTTCCTTATCAATTTAGAGGTTATTTGTTGGTAAGGTCTTCTCATATCTCTCACCCTTCTTGGTACTTGCTTAAGCACAATTAGCTGTCTGCCTTGGTATTCCAATGGATCATCTCTGGTCCTAAATAATATTTCATCTCGGACAGATTTCTTAACAAACCTAATATGGACCTCTCTAGGGAGGTTGTGCCGTCTCGCATAATTCGTGTGGATCCTATAAGTCTCATCGATCTCATGCGCCATTTCTTCTCTGGTAGTCCCTAGGGCCCTCGCCAGGATGTCTGTCACCATTACTGGTAGATCCTCTCCTTTCATCTCTCTAATATTTTGGATCCGTAGGTAATAGGCAGCCTTCTCTACTTCCAGGGAAATAACTGTCAATTCTAATTCCCTGTTAGCCTGAACTAGTCTCTCATTCATTTCGTCTACTCTCAGTTCCTCTTTTCCCATTCTTTCTTCCATTTCCTGTAATTTTTGTTCGTTTTTCATGATCTGTTGTTGAAAGCGCTCAAATTTCCCATCCATAGATCTCATCTTTTCCTTAAGTTCCCCTGTATCGTTTCTTACTTCCCCTATCTCTTTTTTTAAGTCTTCATGATTTTTACACATCACCTCTTGCATTGATTGCAACATTAGTTACAAATCTTTAAATGAGTTTGCTCTGTCTCTTTGTGTCACCTCTTCCAGGGATCTTTGCCTAGCTGGGCTTGATTCCATTGGTGAGGTATGTGTTGTCTGCTTCTTCCCTATTCCAACTCTCGTGAGATTAGGAATGCTTGTCATCTTTTTCAGCTCTTCAAACCAACCACCCCACTTATTTACAGTTACTCTGTTTCTCTCCAGAGTATATAGATTGTCAATATTAAAGCTAAGTGTGTTATGCTTTATATGTAATAGTAGCTTGTTAATTAAATATATTAAATACAATTATTCATATACTTAACCCTATATTTAATAAAAGTCAATATCCACAATAAGCTTATCAGTTAATATAGTCCAAAGACAATTTTTGATTATAAGCAAGAGTCCATCATTTCAAAAAGTTCAATGGTTGTATATTTTTCTTATAGTTCCTTATAGTATCTTTTAGGTTTTGAGATCAAAAAAAAAAAAAGAGAGAGAGAGATTTTACACTACTTTCTGGTTTATACTTACAGCCAAAACTAAGTATGTTTTAAGTCACAAGTATGCTGTTTCCTCTTATCTTCTTTCCCTTCCTTCCTCTCCACTTTCCCTCCTGAGTTGTTCTCACTTCAACCAGCAGGTGTCTCTCTTGCTGTTGTTTCTAGTAATCAGCCTGCAGACTCAGAGCAAAATGTCGGCTTACTTGGCTTCTTCTGCACTTTCACTCTGAGATTTTACCTTGCCTTTGCCTCTCGAAGTTAGATTTCCCTTAAAGAAAGGGGGGGAGGGGAGAAAGAAAGGAAGAAAACGAAGTAGGAACGCAAAGAAAGCTCCTCTTTAATTTGAAGTTCTCCAGCTGGTGTAGTTGCACCAATGCAGGCAAACCTTCAGTGCCCAAGCTTTGTTTTCGCCGCTAGTGAGAGGGCGAGGAGGGAAGCTCCTCTCCTCTTTTCTTCTGGGCTCCTTGTTCTTCTGTCCTTTCCAGAAAACCTCCGGCAGATTCTCTCACCGGATCGCTCCTACAGAGACGTCAGGATTACTTTGCCTGGATCTGTCACGTTTCTATCCGGCTAGATCACTGCTATTGTCGGTCAGCTGTCGGCTGTCATTTCTTCGCAGCCATTAAAGGCCGTCTCCTTCCTCCGCTCAGCTTTCCAAGGCTTTCCCTGAGTTTGCTGATCATGGCCGCCGCCAGAGATCGTTCCTCAGGGCGCCCCTTAATTTCGGATCCCCCTCCAAGAAATCCGGACCCCAAAGGGTCCGTCAAACGGTCAAAAGCGGGTGTAGACGTTCCAGAGAATTGTCCAACGCACCCGTTCTTCTTGACAGCTGGCCCCACCATCTGGCTACTTCTTATACTGTAATACTTTATATATATTATTTAAGAAAATTTTACATTATGCAGACTAAGAACACATTTTAATGTTTTTTTTTTCCTTTTGTTGCAATTTATTCTTCCTAAAGCACATATCCTTTCAAAAACAAATTGTTTTTCCATATTCAACAGTGGTGCAGAAACACAAGACTAGATGTCAAATATACAGCACTGTTTCCTTTATCTTTCTGCTTATCTCTTTTTATTATTTGCTAGATTTATGCCCCTTCATTTCTTTAGAAGCAAGTTGCCAAGAGATGTCCCTACATTTTATCCAGTGGTAGGATTCAAATATGTGAACAACTGATTCTCTGTGTGGATGCTGCTTCCGGAAGTCCATTCTGGGCCTGGGCAATAAAACGTTAGCTGCTGGTTTTGCCGAAGTGGTGCGAACTGGCTGAATCCCACTACTGATTTTATCTTATGAGGTTAGGCTGAATGGTAGTTAGCAGCCCAAAGTCACCCACAGAATTTTCTTGGCAGATGATGGTTTTAAATGTGGAACTTCAGTGTTGTAATCCAACATCTTAACCACTACATTGCCTTTATTTTAGTTTTCTAAAAAGGAGGAAAGTTATCAATTTTCCATGCAGATCACTCTTGCCTGTATTGTTAATTTCCATTTTTATTTATATTTGTATCATGCTGGCAGAAACTAGCTAAATGACCCAAATTCTAAAATGTGAACATGATTACCTTTGCTAAAATGTACTTATTTTTTTCCTCCTTTGATTCATTCCTCTTTGGACACAATAGAATATAGAATAGAATATTATTTATTGGCCAAGTGGGATTGGACACACAAGAAATGTGTCTCCAGTGCTTAAGCGTCTCAATGTATATACAAACAACAAAGTAATATAATCATACAATACCAATAATAGAAAGTAATAGGAAAAAATGAGCAGGACAATAGTAATAGAGCCCTACTGCATGGTAGACATAAGACAATGCTGTGGGAATTAGCTGTTCAGCAGAGTGATGGCATGGGGGAGAAACTGTTTCTGTGTCTAGTTGTTTTGGCATACAATGCTCTGTAGCATCATCCTGAGGGGAGGAGTTGAAACAGTTTAGGTTAAGGTTGTAAGAGGTCTGTAATTATTTTCTCAGCACTCTTTCTGGCTAGTGCTGTATACAGATCTTCAATGGAAGGCAGCCTTGTTGCAACTGTTTTTTCTGCTGTTGTACTATATACCTATCCTGTTTAGTTGCTGTACTCAAAAAAATAGAAATATTCTGCATGTTCACCATCCTATTTTTTTTCTTTTTATGACCTGCAGTCTGTTAATTTGGGGTACAGTCAGAGCAACTGGATGAAGCTGAGCATTTACTGCCCAGATGCCATTCCTGACACCCATTTGGAGTTCTCAGCAGGTATTCTTTGTACCCTAAGAGAGAAACATCTTCCGCTATCTAGAATTGAACTTTCAACCTTCCAAGTGGGAGGCAAGCATCTTCACAACTAGGCCATCAGCTGCTGGTCACCCTGATATTTATAAGGTAGAAAAAGAATGAAGTATAATTAGGGTAAAGCAAATAAATAAATAAAAATAAATACATATCCCCTGATTACATGCAAGAATGGTGAGAAAGTTAGAGATTTTGAAAAGAAAAATATAATAACATTATGGCAGTCATCAGATTTAATTATATGAAAACACAGTCAACCAGTATTGGAAATAATGCTTTTTGGGGCTTAGTCATATGGATTACATCTCAAAGCAAGATTGCTGATCAGATTGGGCAATAAAGCAATTTGCCAATAAATGTAAATTAACTAAAGTCAGAAGGCATTCTATTAGCTTTAAATAGCTAATATATTTTCTTTTGATGTAACATTTCTCACACCCAAAAATGATAGATGCATCAATACCTCTGAAGTTGTTCCTAGAAAGGTTTGTTTCCTTCATCCATTATTCTGGCTCAACTGCAAATTATTGTGACTATGTGTATTCACACACCTACACCCTTCCACTTAAAATAAATTGTTGAAGAAACAACATTTATTTTCTTTGTAGGTGAGATTAATAACATAAAAATGCTGACAGTTTCCAAAACATAATTTGCATCAAAAGAAATCATGTATGGATCCTTGCAATATTAGATTCATTTTACTAAGCAATTTTAGAAGATGCTTGTTCTATAAAATGATTATTTAATACATTTTATTATTTTTACACTATCATAATCATTTCTATAAGATCACAATTTTAATAATAATAATAATAATGATAATAATAATAATAATAATGATGATGATGATGATGATGATGATGATGACGATGACGATGTTGGAAGGGACCTTGGAGGTCATCGAATCTACCCCTCTGCTCAGGCAGGAAACCCTACACCATTTCGGACCAATGGCTGTCCAGTCTCTTCTTAAAAACTTCCAGTGTTGGAGCATTCACTGCTTCTGGAGGCAGGTTGTTCCATTGGTTAATTGTTCTAACTGTCAGGAAGTTTCTCCTTAGTTCTAGGTTGCTTCTCTCCTTGATTAGTTTACATCTGTTGCTTCTTGTCCTGCCTTCAGGTGCTTTGGAGAATAGCTTGACTCCCTCTTCTTTGTAGCAGCCCCTGAGATATTGGAACACTGCTATCATGTCCCCCCTCATCCTTCTCTTCGTTAAAACTAGACATACCCAATTCCAGCAACCGTTCCTTATATGTTTTAGCCTCCAGTCCCCTAATCATCTTTTTTTNATCAACTATTAAAATAACAAATCTATAACATCCTTTAACTCTCTTTTAAACAAATATACTACTATTAAACACAATAATTATAACATCATATTAATAATCATAAATAAAAATAAGTAACCTAATGTAACATATAAACTACATTAATACTCTAAAATTTACTCAAAAACCAAATGAAACTTTTTAGCCCCATATTTACTCTCAATATAATCTATCCATCTTCTCCAAACCGAAATATATCTTTCTTGTGAATAGTCCTTCACATAAGCGGAAATCTTGGCCATTTCTGCTAAGTTTGAGACTTTAAGTGACCATTCTTCTATAGTGGGCAAACATTCCATTTTCCAACATTGAGCTACTAATAGTCTTGCAGCAGTTATCAAGTTCAACATCAAAACCATTTCTTTTGTATCCAGATCTTCCATAATACCCAGCAAAAATATCTGCGGTTTAAACTTTATCTTTTTCTTAAAAATATTTTCAACATTCCACCATATCTTAATTCAAAATGCCTTTACTTCCCTGCATGTCCACCAAATATGAAAATAGGTTGCATCTAAGTTTCCACATCTCCAACACTTAGGTTGTAAATTAGAATACATGCAGGACAATTTTTGAGGATCCAAATGCCACCTATAAAACATTTTATAAAAATTTTCCCTTAAGTTTTGAGCTTGGGTAAATTTTACATTTCTAATTCAAATTGTCTCCCATGTTTCCAATAAAATCGGTTCTTGTATATTTTGAGCCCATTTTATCATACAATCTTTAACCAATTCTGTTTCTGAATCCAATTCAATCAATGCATTATAAATTCTTTTAATATGAGCTTGAGATTGATCTTTAATCTGTTTCATCAAATTTGCATCCTGTAAGGTAATGCCAGCTCTTTGATCCAAACGCCACCTCATTGACAATTGGTTATAATAAAACCAAGAATATTCTATATTTTCTTGTTTCAAATCTACTAAAGATTTAAGTTGCCAATCTCGTCCTACCAGACAAAGTAGTTCCCTATAAGAAACTTTATCCAAATTAACTCCCCTAGATATCCCCTCTATTACCTGTCCTGGGATTGCCCAGATAGGAATTTTATAATTTAATTTATAATAATATTTCTTCCAAACTCGTAATAAAGCATTCCTTAAAATATGAACCTTAAAATTTTTATCTACCTTTTTATCATAAATTAAATATGCCTGCCAACCAAACAACAAATCCCATCCTTCAAGAGAAAGTATATTTCTATTTGTTAAATTTAACCAATCACTAATCCATGTCAAAACCACCGCATCATAATACAATTTCAAGTTGGGGACTTTAAGTCCTCCTCGTTCCCTTATATCTTGCATGATCTTAAACTTAACTCTTGGCTTCTTGTCCGCCCAAATAAACTTATTAATACCCTTTTGCCAATCCTCCAAATTAGCATCTTTTTTTAAGATAGGAATCATTTGAAACAAGAAAAGAAATTTTGGAAGGACATTCATTTTTACTGCTGAAATTCTCCCCAACAAAGATAATTGTAATTTTTTCCAATCACTTAAATCCTTTTGCACCTTAACCCATAAAGATTCATAATTATTCTTATACAATTTAGCATCAGAAGCTGTAATATAAACTCCCAAATATTTTACCTTTTTAACCATTTCAAAACCTGTGAGCGTAACTAACATATCTTTATCATTCATATACATATTTTTCGGTAATATTTTAGTCTTATTACAATTTACCTTGAAACCAGAAACTTTCCCATATTGTGCAATAATTTCAACCAAATCAATTACCGAATCTTTTGGGTGAGTTGATGTTAACACCAAATCATCTGCAAAAGCTCTTAACCTATAATGAATCTTATTAACCTTAACTCCTTTTATTATAGAAGACTCACGAATTTTAATTAACAAAATCTCCATTGTTAACACAAATAACAATGGAGATAATGGACATCCTTGTCTGGTTCCTTTTTCAATTTTAAATGCTTCTGTTACCCCCCCCCCCCCATTAACTATAATCTGTGTTGATAAATAGCCTTAAGAGCGGACAAAAATTCATTCTGTCTATAACTTGAAACAAAAAACCCCAATCTAATTGATCGAATGCTTTTTCAGCATCCAAAAATATAAAAGCAGAAGGATTATTCTTATCCAAATATTCAATTAAATTAATAATTTGTCTTACGTTATACTTCATATATCTTCCTGTTATGAATCCAGATTGATCACTATGAATCAATTGGCTCAACACTTGCATTAATCTATTTGCCATTACTTTTGAAAAAATCTTATAATCTGTATTCAATAAAGATATAGGTCTATAATTCTTAGGTTGAGTCAAATCCTGACCCTCCTTTGGTATTAAAGATATAAAAGCAGTTCTCCAAGACGGAGGTACCTCTTCACCTAACAAAATACTATTAAACAATTCCTTTAACGGTTCTATCATTTCTTCAGATAACATCTTGTAATAAATTGCTGTTAGTCCATCTGCACCAGGAGCCTTACCAACTTTTAATTGCTTAATTGCCCCCTTAATCTCCTCAGAACTTCCGGTTGGATCACGGTGCCGATGGCGGCTTTCCTGTGAGCCATCCATCCCGAGGACGCGTCAAAGCCGCAGGAACAGTGCAACAGCTGTTCCGCGGCTCGGAATCCCCTTCCCCGGGCAAAGGGGGGGTGAGCTTCCCCGATAGGGGTAGAGCTCCCTAGCCCTCATGGTTCTTTATCTGTGAGGACGATGGTGAGTTCCCTCGGAGTCTGGGACTTCTCCGTGCCTCGGGCTGCCTCCGTTCCTCAGAACGAAGCCAGACGCGGATTCAACCTCTGCTTCTAGGAGATTGTGAGTAGAATTTTACAAGCAGACAAAGCGAACCAGGAGGATTCGAACTTGAATGAATTGGGACTTTAACTCTGGAAATAAATAAGAATCTTCTTCACTTTTTATTTTAATCTGAAGAGGAAGGAATATGGCTGTGGAAGGGCATTTTCTTCTTTGATAGAAAATAGAAGAGACTTTTACTTTTTGGAGACTTTCACTTTCTTCTGGACTTTCTACTGTAATAGACTTGGTTACTTTGTTGTTTACTGGCTGGGCAAGCTTTCTGCTTTTGCTTTTGTTTGATGCTTTTATAAGACTGTACAATATATAAATGGAAGTATAAGAGAGAAAAAAAAGAAAGAGAAAAATAAAATGGCCACAAAACGTGTGGGAACTTTTCTTCCTCAGAAAAGCACGATCTCCTCCCCAGCTGTTCAAACATCACAGCAGCCAAAACCTACTCCTCCGCCTTCTCCCCCAATTCCAGAATTGAAAGATATACAGGATGCTTTGAAGGACAATGCAAGACAGATTAGAATGGAGATGGAGGAGCTGTTTGAAAAGAAACTTGAAAAGAAAAATGCAGAGATGAGAGATGATATATTGTTTGCATTGCAAGGCTTGGCAGTTCATGTAGAACGTATTGATGGATGGGTGGATGAAGTGGAGGAACATGTTGAAACTTTGGAATTTAGATTGGGAAAAGTGGAGAACGTGGATTTAACTCAAAATGAGGTCACTATGTCACAATATAGAAAAATGGAATATGCTTTGAGAATAAGGTGATTGAAAGAGAATGTTCAAGAAAAACTGGAGGAAGAGATTGCAGCAGATTTGGCCTTGGTTTTGTCCTGTCAACTTGAAGAAATTATGAGAGAAATGGAAAAAGTTTTTAGAGTCAATTCATGGGTTGCAAGACAGAGAAACCTTCCAAGAGATGTTGTTATCTACTTTTCCAGTCCCCTAATCATCTTTGTTGCTCTTCTCTGTACTCTTTCTAGAGTCTCAGCATCTTTTTTACATCGTGGTGACCAAAATTGGATGCAGTATTTCAAGTGTGGCCTTACCAAGGCATTGTAAAGTGGTATTAACACTTCACATGATTTTGATTCTATCCCTCTGTTAATGCAGCCTAGCACTGTGTTGGCCTTTTTGGCAGCTGCAGCACACTGCTGGCTCATATTTAGGTGATTGTCCACTAGGACTCCGAGGTCCCTCTCACAGTTACTACTATTGAGCAAGGTGCCACCTATGCTGTACTTGTGCATTTGGTTTTTCTTGCCTAAATGTAGAACCTTGCTTTTTTCACCATTTAATTTCATTTTGTTAGATAGTGCCCATTGTTCAAGTCTGTCCAGGTCCTCTGTATCTTAAGCCCGTCTTCTGGAGTGTTGGCTATTTCTGCCAGCTTGTCATCCGCAAATTTGATGAGTTCCCCATCTATCCCCTCGTCCAAATCGTTGATGAAGATGTTGAAGAGCACTGGGCCCAGAACAGAGCCCTGGGGCACCCCACTACACACTTCATTTAAAAATGAAAGCATTATTTTTTGTGGAGAATATTTATCTTTTGTATAATATAAGTAATATATAACTTATATTACTTTTAAACAAAAACTTTAACTTTCCAACCTGAATGCCTTACTTCATGAGACTTTGATTAGTACTAATTGTTTCTTTTTGTTAGAATAAAAACTGAGTGTTATGAGGAGAATGTGAAATAATTTATTGCTGACCAATGAAAATACCCTTGATTTGTGATAGCCACTGAGCTTTAAAGTTACTCTTCCATGCAAGCAAGAAAAGGTAGCTAGTCAGATAAGCAAAATGCAATACTTCTTGATTAGATGAGACATTTTTCTTGTTGACATCTGCTGTTTGTTCTTTCCTGTTGTGTAACTATATAATAATATGTGTACTGTAAGCCAGTATATGGCTTTGTAGTTTAAAAAATAAAAAAAAATAAAGAGGACATATTGTCTAAGTTACTAATTCCCAATGCCTAAGGACACATAAAGTGCTAGTATAAAGCTTGTCCTCAAATCCTAGACAATGGAATAAATTCAATAGAACATTTGTAAATAGGAATATAAGCTTAGATCAACAGAAATAGTAAGGCTGAATGAAGGGCTTGCTGATGATAAAATATTACAGGATCTTAATCAAACTAACGAACAATGTGGCAATTAAATATTAATTCATTACAGATAAATTAGTCTCTGATCAAGAGATTTTTACAGCAATACAATATAAATATGACCTAAAGCCTAGGTTAATAACAAATGAAAAACTTTCCTGCCACAAGGTATTTTTCAACATTTCCCCATATATTATTTCAATAGTTCTATTGCTATTTAAGTAACACTATTCTGTGGCCTAATTTTATGCCAATGACTTTGTTTTTAAGCACATATACTTGAATTGCTAGCAACCTATCTTTATTGCATTGATGAAGAGCTGCACAGCAAGTGCAAGGCAGGAAGATTTTATTATGTACATCTCCACATTAGCAAAAGAAGCATCTGCTATTTTTTCCTGTCATGCAACCACTAAAACAGATCTGGCAATGAATATTTATTCCTAGTAACTTAAAACAGTTTACTGTAAATTGTGTTTTATTCAAATATAAACTCTTTAAAAAAAACTATCTATAAACATCAGTTAATCCAAAATTACTCTTCCATGTTGCTGAAGGAGACAGAGTAAATGGAATATAAAATTACAACCTTATTTGATTGTCACTATTTTATCAATCCATTTCCAAGCTGATTTCCATGAATTGATTTATAAATCTTCTTCTTATACTTCCTTCTATTTACCATCTCAGAAGCTGCTTTCAAGAGATCTGTTACTTATTTTTAAAATGGATTGGGGAATATCACATTGGTTATGTGGTCCCTATGTTACCCAGTGCTATACCATATAGGTCTTTATAAATAACACTATAATTTGAGCCTGGGAGCCTACTAGTATCTAGTGCAGTATCTGCAAAATAGGTCTTATTCTGTAGTAGTAGATTTCCCCTAGTAGCAATCTGTACTTCCAGCTGCTAGACCTTTACAGGAAGTCCAGAAAGATGGTTAGTGGTACTAAATACTGCCAAGACCAAGAGTAGCACATTCCCCTGAGTCAATAAAAGTTATTCATCACAGTAATAAATTTATTTGAGATGCAATCCTAATTGAAAAGAACCAGATATTTTAGGATCATATGTGGCTGACTCCCCATAACCTTCTCAAAAATATTTCTCAGAAAGAAAACTTTGGAAACCTGACACAATTTCCCTAGTAGATTGAGAAATGTCATCTATGAGACATAAGCAAGTGGCTTTTCGCTGCTCCTCAGCGATGATTGAACAATCTGAACCCAGCCCCATACATCTGACCAAAGAACCAGCTAAGGCTCTTATCCAGGAGGATAAATTATCTTCAAGGATCCTATCTACTTTCTCAAGTTCCCTATGGACCGTATCCATTTTCTCAAGCTCAAAACAATCTGAATTAACACTGCAAGATTGTGCATCATCTCTCTACATCTAACCCACTTGGCGATCAGAATTCTGTTACTCCTGGTACCCTGAGGGCACAAGGCTTTCTTGCCCATGACAGTTTCTTTCCAAAAACTGGGAAGATGGCCTCAAGCGGCCAGAAGCTGTCTTGCAAATTGGCAGGAGTAAGAAAATGGCAAATGGCAAGTGAGATGGCAGGGAGCTCAGAGTGCAGGGTGGTGAGAGTGACCATGGCTGAGATTGATTAGGTTGCTGTGGCTTCATAAAGCAGCTGTGTATTTGTGATATGCTGCTGGGGCTGGGTTTTACACTGTGAAGGGCTTTGCAATTTGCTATGACTCAGGGGTTTCTTGCAATCCCAGAGCTGCAGTGTGCCAAACAGTCCTAGACACCTGTGGTTCTGGTGTAGCTTGCTGCTCTGCAAGGCAGGATGCATGATATTCAAAAGAGCAGAGATGGGGGAGAAGGGAGACATAGGCAAGGGGGAGTTGAAGAGGAGGCAGTATCTTTCCTTACAAGAGAACGGCTTGGGTTGGGGTGAATCTTTAGCTAATGAGGAGTGGAATTTGATTAATGATAGTGCTGAGATTCTGTTGCTAAGTAATGCAGTCACATGACATCATGCTTTATGACAACATCACTTAGCAACAGAAATTCTGGTCCCAATTTTGGTCATGAGTTGAGGATTTTCATTAACTGTAGAGCCACGGCTGGAGTTTCACACTGACCTCTTCAAGTAGTTGGTAAAGACACTCTTATTTGTACATGCAATACTTTTTAATAATTTGTAATACACTCTGAGATATTATGAATAAAAATGCAACTAAAATATTGCAGTAAAAATGTCACATTCTTTCATGTTATTCTTGAATGAAAACTGGATTTCTGAAAGAATACTTGGGGGGGGATTTTTGGCCATAAGGGTGACTGTTGTTCTCTTTTCAGCAAACTGCAGTGAAAAATTGGATGTATTTGCCTGAGATTTTGGGGTAATTCTAATTCTACTGTTACTGGGTTTATGATTCTTTTAATTGGAAAAGGTCCTATATATTTTGGTCCAAGTTTTTTACAGGGTTGTAGGGATTTTATGTATTTTGTAGATAAATATACCATTTCTCCTACAATGAATGGTGTTGGTTCAACTCTCTTTTTATCTGCTTGTGCTTTGTATGCTTGGCTAGCTTCATCTAAGGCTTTTCTAACTATTGGGCAGGTGTTTTGTAATTGTTCTATCCATTCTTTCAGTGATGGGATTGCTGGTTCATTTGGGATTAGTTCTGGCATAGGGTTGAAACTTTGATCGGTGGCTATTTGAAAAGAAGTGTAGCCTGTGCTGGAGTGAACTGTGTTATTGTAGGCAACGTCTATGAAAAGGAGTAGGTCCATCCAATTTGTTTGCTGGAAATTAATAAAGCATCTTAAGTATTGCTCAAGTACTGAGTTCGAGCGTTCTGATTGACCGTTACACTGAGGATGATGACTAGATGACAGTCCCTGATTGGTTCCTAAGAGGGATAAATATCCCTTCCAAAATGCTGACATAAATTGCACTCCCCTATCAGATATGATGCATTAGGGTGCCCCATGCAGTCTGTAAATGTGCTGCACAAAAAGGTTCACTAAGGCTTTTGCGGTGGGAATCTGTTGGCAAGGGATAAGTGCACCTGTTTGGAAAACAAGTCCGTAACCATCCAGATGACAGTGTTTCCATTGCTTTCTGGTAATTCCACTATAAGGTCCATGGCTATTTCCCTCCAGGGAGCTGAGGGATTCACCACTGGTTGTAACAGTCTGGGCGATTTCCCTTGGAACCTCTTAGCAGTTGCGCAGCTGGCCACGTAACTTTCTATATCCTTTTTCATGGATGGCCACCAAAATTGCCTTTTAATTAAGTGTAATGTTTTTACAAATTCAAAATGCCCTGCTAATTTTGTGTCATGGCAAAGCTGCATGAATGTGATCCTCTGGGTGGTTGGTATATATAACTTTTCCCCCACCCATGGCAGTCCATCCTTGATTGTGCACATGTGTCTATTTTTCTGGAACCATTCATCTGTTTCCAAAGTTTTCTGAATTTGATTCTGGTTTGGCTACCCAGCTGCGGCTTTAATTTAGTTTGGGCTCTGGTGGTTACTGGTGTTGCCAGTTGTAGTTCCGCCATAAGTGGTTTAGAATCGGTGGCTCACGTGCTGTTATATTGGGGCATGTGAGACAGTGCATCTGCCAATAGGTTCTTCTCCCCAGGCAAGTGCTTGAGCGTAAAGTGGAATTGATGAAAATGCTGTGACCAGCGGGCTTGCTTTGGGTTGAGCTTCCTGAGTGTTTTCAAGGCTTCCAGGTTTTTGTGGTCTGTCCACACCTGAAAAGGGATTTTATTCCCTTCAAGGAACTGGCGACACATAAGTAATGACCAACATATCCTGAATGACTCTTTCTCCCACACGGGCCAGTGCTATTCCGTTTCGGTGAGTTTCTTGGACGTATATGCGCATGGTTGCAATACCCCTTCATTGTTTTCTTGTAATAGTGCAGTCCCCACTGCCACATCACTTGCATCCACCTGTATTACAAAGGGCTTATCCATGTCTGGATGCCTCAGTACGGGTTCAGCAGAAAAGAGTCTCTTTAATCTCTCAAATGCCACTTGGCATTCCATTGTCCATTTTAGTGGCTGGCTAGGTTTCACTGAGGATTCTCCCTTCATTTTTAGTAAGTTCGTGAGAGGCAGGGCTATCTGGGCAAATGAGGGAATGAATTAGTGGTAAAAGTTTGCAAAACCCAGGAAACTTTGCAGCTGCTTCCTTGTGTGAGGTGGTGCCCATTCTAATACTGCTCTGACCTTCTCTGGGTCCATTTCAATGCCCTGTGGGGATATGCGATAACCCAGGTAATCTATTCTTCCCTGGTGGAATTCGCATTTCGATAATTTGGAATATAGGTGGGCACCTCGCAGTTTCTTTAAAACCTCTCTGACTAGGTTGACATGTTCCTCTTTGGATTCAGTGAAGATAAGGATGTTGTCTAAATAAACCAGGACCCCCTTAAATAGGTGCTCCCTTAGTACCTCGTTGATTAATTGCATAAATACTGTGGGGGCCCCTTGTAATCCAAACAGCAAAACTTGAATTGGTAGCATCCCATTGGGCAATTAAATGCAGTTTTCCATTCATCACTTCCTTAATTCTAATGCGGTAATACGCTTCCCTTAGATCTAGACACCTGGTCCCTTTGTTGTGGAGGGGGAAACTCATTATGAAGTAAAACAAATCCTTGATTCAAGGTTGTCCAAGGGAAAGTTACAGTATCTGGTGCAATGGAAAGGTTACCCACTATCAGAGGCCACCTAGGTAAAAAGTGCTGATTTAAAAGCTGATAGATTAATACAAAAATTTTATGATAAACATCTGAATAAGTCTAGAAGTGATTCCTGACTCTAACTTCTTTTTTGCCTTCTGTAGAGAATCCGACTGTCAACTTTAAAACGATCTTGGCTGCAGCCATCTTCACTTCGTTTTCAGTTGCCACAGCAATGGGAGGGAGGGGATGTATTCTTTTAGTTTAGACATAATAATAACTTTCCTGTGGGAACCAAGGTCAAGCTATCTAAGTTTTGGAGGGCTGGAGTTTCTGTTAGAAAGCCCACCAAAGTAGTTAATTTGGGATTGTGATTTATGACATATTGCAGGGGTGGGAAGTTTAACTTGTTACATTGTAACCTTGGGAGGGGGGAACTTTCTTGGTTTCATCTTTGTTCATGCTGATACTATGTAGCCATTAAATGTGTTCTTTGAGGAAAGCAATTGCCTTGGAGTTCTTATTTCTACTGTTCTCATCTATCGGAACCATGACATTAAACCAAGACTCCAAAATTCAGTAACCAACGGGGTCCTGAGCCCCAGTCACCTATCTAGACTCTGGGAAGATGACAAAGACTGAGAGAAGATGGATAAATGGAAAAGAAAGGGGGATCAATCTTAAGCCTCAGAGTGGCGGCAGCAGATGGGGCTCAGGCTGCTGCTCTGGTGGAGAGTGTGGTCCTTGCATCCAGAGCGAGACCAAAGATCTGTGAAGTCCTGTTGGAGAAGCTGACTTAGAGGGAGGAAGTGATCATCCTCAGCGGGACCTGGTGGTCAGACACTGCCCTACTGCTCAAGAGCATGCTGAAAGCTGCAGATGTCGAGTTCCCACTGATCTCATCACAGGGTTTCCATTCACCTGTGATGGTGAAATCAACACAACCAGGCACTTGGGATGAATCCAGAGAGTGGAAGTACCTGATTGCAATCCATAGCCACTCGGTTGAATGTCTGAGGGAGAAGTTTAACAGGCTGGATATGGGCAAAGGAGGGCAGGCCATGCACTAAGTGATCCCAGGTGGGCAAGAAGACAGGTAGTCCCATGAGCTTCCACTGCCCCTGTGAAGTCCCAGCCCCATAGCGGTGGCACAGGCTGCCTCCCCACTGCCGAAGCCAGACCTAACATCGAGCCCAGTGCACTGGCGGAGCCCTGACCGCTACCGATGCCACGTCAGTCCAGATCGACCCCAATGACAGGTTAGTCCCGAATATTACCAGTGTTCTACCAGCCCCGACCAACGCCGATGCCCCACTAGCCCAGACCGGTGCTGCCATTCTCCTAGCCCTGACCACTACCAATGCCCAATAAGCCCTGACCAATATCGGCGTCCTGCTGGTCCAGGGGCACTGCCAGGGTCTTCTATCGAGGGGGTTTTCAGCAGCCCCAACCCCAGTTGCCTGGCTTACTGCAGGCTCTCTGGGTTCACCATCCTGCAAATCCATCTCCCCCCTCAAGCCCACTTTTGATGAAGATCTCAAGAAGGTGACTATTTTCCTGAACCAGGAAATTGTTACAACCGGGTTTATTGAGACGAAGTTGAAATGATTGATTCTGTAGCTTCAAATTTGGAAGGGGAGGCTGCAGAGTGTATGGCTGCATGAGGAGGAGGCATCAGAGCTATTCAATTTTGATCTATTCACGCATGGGCTGAGAACTGGGTTGGTACAAGCAGAAAAGGACATCCACAATATGAAACAGAGGGGTCGGCCTGCGAGAGAGTACGAAAGAGAATTTCGAAGGGTGGCAGGATGGATCAGGCAGTGGTCTGAATAGTCATTGATCCACTACTTCAAAGCTGGGCTGGACCGCGATCTGTTTCAGACATGCATCTGCAGGGGGAATCCTGATCAATTCCATGATTAGTACCATTTGGCTATGAATTTGGATATCAAACTGACCTGGTACCACAAGCCTGCTGTTTCAGGACCCCAAACAAGATGAGATCTGGTGTGATGCCCTCTGTTGCAGCGCCCCCACCTGCCACGGTGAGTGGATCCATTAGAGCTCTCACTGGATCTCATACCAAGTGCTTCAGGTATGGGCAACTTGAGCATTGAGCTGCAGACTGCCCAGTTTCTTTCCTCCACCAAAAAGTGCAACCGCAGCTCCCACAAAGCCAAAGAAACAACCTCGGCCAGCATGAGAGAAGTCGAATCGGGTCAGCCAGGGGCCAGTTGTACATCTCTGGGGAGGAGTCATCTCTCCTCCCCAGGAGAAGCAAGAGGAATTGGCTGAATGCCTGCCTGCACTCGATCCATATGACAGCGATGACGCAGGGAAAAATGACCCAATGGTGAGTCAGCCTATCCAACCTTTTGCCCTTTCTGCCAAACTATTGGTGCCAAAATCAGGGGCTCAGATGGATTTGAACATTTTAGTTGATTCAGGATGCACCCAATGCTTGATCAATCTCCCCACCATATTAAAATTGCATATTAGGGCAAAACTGCTGCCTCTACCCATGAGGTTTGAGCATGCCGATGGATTTCTCATAGGAGGAGCCCTAGCCACTCACTTAATTGAATTAGTGTGCCTAGAGATAGGGGAGCATTGGGAGTAAATTTGTTTTGTGGTGATCCCAAAAATGACAGAAGCAGTGATTCTGTGGTTGGCTTGGCTTGATAAATGGCGCCCTATGTTCTGGTGGGAGAACAGAATGAGGACTTTAAAATTAGCAACTGGATCTTCACCTCCTCCCCCAATCAGTGGCCTGTGTGAGAGTCAAGGGCAACCCGTGGAGACCTTGAAATCTGCTGTGAGTTCCCCACCGGGAGAGCCAATTATCCCAAATGAATATAGAGACTTAGCAGAAGCATTCAGCAAGGCAGATTGTGATGTCCTGCCCCCCCCCCCCGAATCACTGACTGTGCTATTGAGATTTTACCAGCAGCCAAATTACCTAAGCAAAAAATGTATGTGATGATGCCCCCACAAACTGAAAGAGTATACATTGATAAAAACATAGCCAGAGGATGCAGCTAGCCAGCAAAATCCCGTGTAGCCACCCCAGTGCTTTTCAAGGAAAAGAAAGATGAGTCGATGAGGCTGTGTGTGGACTATAAGGGGTTAAACTGTGTCAGCATGGAGAATATGTACCCCCTCCCCTTGATGAAGGACATGCTAGCCCATTTGGCAAAAGAAAAAGGTTTTACTAAATTAGACCTAAGAGAGGTATATTACCGAGTAAGAATCAAGGTGTCATGGTTCCGATAGATGAAACCAATTAAAAGAACTTCAAGGCAAGGATTTCTTCCTTAAAGAACATTTTATTCATGAAACAAAGTATCAGCACTTACATAGTTGAACCCAAGACTAAAGTTCTCTCCCCCTGATACAAAGTAACAAGTTGCAATTCCCATCCCAGAAAGGCCATCATAAATCACATTCACCAATTAATCTAAAATCCTCCCCACTTTATAGCCCACCAAAATTTTACCTAGAATTGACCTTGAAGCTCACCCAGCTGCAATTGTTTAGGCTAACTTAAAAAGCTCAAGCATTACTCCCTTCCCCCCTTCTACATCTGAAAATCCCAAGCAACAGAAAAAGCACAAATAAAGAAAAAAGTAAAATGGCTGCAATTTCTTAATTGTCACAGCGATAACATCCGCCCCCCCTTAACAGAAAGGAGAAGTCCTGCAAATCAAACAAAAGCATAGGTCAGGGATTTCCCCTCGGTTTGTTCAAATGTTCATCATAAAATTTACGAATAAGTCTATCAGCTTTTACATCAGTACACTTTACCCAAGTGGTCTCTGATAATGGGTAGCCTTTCCATTGCACCAAGTATTGCAATCTCCCCTTGTACAATCTAGCATCGAGAATACATTTCACTTCATAATGAGTCTCTCCAGCCACCACAAGAGGTCCAGGAGCTCTCTTGGGAGTGGGTCTTAGAATTGATTCCCTGAAAGATTTTAACAAGCTGCAGTGAAACACAGGGTGAATCTTCCCTAAAAGCTGAGGAAGCTTCAATTCTACAGTAACTGGGTTTAGAACTTGTACTATGGGGAAAGGACCCAGGAATTTCGGTCCCAATTTTTTGCTAGGCAATTTGAGTCTTAAGTACTTCGTGGACAGATAAACCTTTTCCCCCACTCAAAATGACCACTGGGAAGCTCTTTTCTTATCAGCTTGTTTTTTATATGTTTCTGAAGATTTTTTTCAGTGCTTTCTTGGCATTGTCCCACACTCCCTTCCAAGCTGACACCCATTGGTCTAACATCTGAAAGGCAGGGGGATCTTGAGGGTATTCAGGCATAGGGATAAAATTCCTTCCAGTGACAATCTTCAAAGGTGTGAAACCAGTGCTACTGTGGACTGTGTTGTTGTAGGCCATTTCAGCGAATGGGAGGAGGTCAGTCCAGTTCATCTGTCAGTAATCCACATAGTAACTAAGATATTGTTCCACCATTGCATTCACTTTTTCAGCCACCCCATTCGTAGACGGTGAAAAGCCAATGACAGTCCTTGTGTTGAACCAAATATTTTCAGAAAGTTTTTCCAGAATTTTGCCATAAATTTCACTCCCCTGTCCGCTTTGGCACACTGTGTAGTTGGTAAATGTGTTTAAGGAATATCTTAGCCAATTTCTGGGCTGATGCAAGGCTGGAGCAGGTGATGAAATGAGCCTGCTTTGAAAAAAGATCAATCACAGTCTGAGGTACTCAGGCAGATATAATTTTCCCCTCTTGTAAGCCAACCCATCCCTATGGGTCAGGATGCTTTGATTGTCCTTGAACCACTGATCGTTAATTAATTCTTGCTTTAACTTCTTTGTCACAGGATTGTTGGGGTCAGGAGTTTTTGCAGATTGAGGGTTCTGCGAGTTAATTTGAGAAATAACCTGTGGTGCAGACATGATATAATAATGTAATGTAATGTAATGTAATGTAATGTAATGTAATGTAATGTAATGTAATGTAATGTAATGTAATATTATAACATAACATAACATAACATAACATAACATAACATAACATAACATAACATAACATAACATAACATAACATAACATAACATAACATAACATAACATATATGAGTGCTGGCTCTTATACTAGGACAGTCTGGATAGGGTATCAGCCAAGAAATTCTTTCCACCAGGTATGTATCTTAGAGCGAAGTTAAAACGATTAAAATACTATGCCCAACGTACCTGTTTGGGAGATAGTTTATGGGGAGCTTTCAATGCCTTTAAGTTTTTATGATCAGTCCATACTTCAAAAGGCATCTTGCTCCCCTCTAGGTAGCGATGCCACATCAACAAAGCCCATTGAATCACAAAGGCTTCTTTCTCCCAAATAGCCCATCTTTGCTCAGCATTGGTGATCTTTTTTGAAGTGTAAGCACAGGGTTGTAAAATCCCATCACAATTTTTCTGCTAACATATAGCTCCTACAGTCACATCACTGGCATCGGCTTGAATAACAAATGGCTCCTCTGGGTAGGGGTGCTTTAAGACTGGTTCAGCAACAAATAGACTTTTTAAGTTCTCAAAGGCAGTTTGGCATTCCATAGTCCTTTGTAGTGGCTGACCAGGTTGTGGTTTCCCCCCATCTTTGCCTGTTTTTAACAGTTCTGTAAGGGGTAAACCAATCTCAGCAAATGATGGGATGAACTGACGGTAGAAATTGGAAAATCCCAGGAAGCTTTGCAGCTGTTTTTGAGTTTTTGAAGGTTGCCATTTAATTACAGCCTTCATTTTGGCAGGATCCATCTCAATACCGTCATTGGAAATCCTATAGCCCAAATAGTCCAAACATGTCTGATGAAATTCACACTTTGACAGTTTGACATAGAGATAGCACTTAGCAGTTTTTTCAACATCTCTCGCACTAAACAGACATGGTCTGCCATATTCTCGGTATAGATTAATATGTCATCAAGATACACTAAAACACCCTTGTGTAAATGATCATGTAGCACCTGGTTAATCCACTGCATAAATACAGCAGGAGCTCCTTGTAATCCAAAGGGCTGTTAAAAGCAATTTTCCATTCATCGCTTTCTCTTATTCTCACATGGTAACATGCCTCTCTCAGATCCAATTTAGTAAAAAATCACCCCTTTGCTAGATGGGTTAATAAATCCTTCAGTAGAGGGAGGGGGTATATATTTTCCACACTCACGCAGTTGAGCCCCTTATAATCAACGCAGAGGCAAAGTGACCCATCTTTCTTTTCTTTGAATAATACTGGGGCTGCCACTTGGGATTTTGCTGGCTCAATGAATCCTGTGGCCAAATTCCTGTCAATGTATTGCTGCAACTCCTCCATCTCGAGGGGGGTCATTGCATACAATTTTGGCTTTGGCAACTTTGCTCCCGGTAAAATCTCAATGGCACAGTCATTCGGTCTGTGGGGTGACAGGACATTGCATTCCTTTTCACTAAACACTTCTGCCAAGTCTCGATATTCGCGGGGGATGAGTGGTTCTCCAGGCAGCGGGATGGTGGCAATTTTTATTGTGTTAGTCAGCGGCTCTGTCTCTCCATTAACATCAAAGGAGGAACTGAGAGGGGATGGCCCTATAGGCAATTTCAGGGTTCTCATCCCCTTTTCCCACCAGATAAAGGGTTTCCACTTGTCTAGTCATGCTAGGCCTAGAATCACTGCTTCAGTCATTTTTGGAGCCACCACAAAATGGATGAGCTCCCAATGTTCACCTATTTCTAGCCACACCAGTTCAGTTAGGTGAGTGACTAGGGTTCCTCCCATTAAACACTCATCTGCCTGTTCAAACTTCATGGGTTTGGAGAGCAATCTTGCCCAAATGTCTAATTTGAGAGCAATTGGCCAGCTGATAATGCATCGTGAGCACCCCAAGTACACCAGTACCCATAAGACCATTTGAGCTCATGTCTTAGGAACTATAAGTTTGGCAGAAAGGGAAAAAGGTGGAATAGGTCGACTCACCATTGGGTCACTCTCTCCCTCGTCATCGCTGTCATAGGGAGCCAGCTGGGATTTTGACTCTCTCTTGAGTGGGCGAGGTGACTTGGGCAACCAGTTCCTGCGTGATCCAATTTGACTTCTCCTTGGCTGAGGGTTGGGTTACTTTTCTTTTCTCTGTTGGGGCTGTGCCACCTCTCTGCTGTGGGAACAGGACAATTTTATTTCTTTTTTGTAAATAAAACCAAAGTCTTCAGTAAAGATAAGAAATCTTTTGGTTCCCAAATTTTAGAAGCATATAAATCCAATTAGATTAAGGTTATTCTTTCATTGTTTTAACTCCCCCGGATAGTCAATCACCACTATTCTTAGAGGTGAGATAGAAGTTTCCTTCCCTCTCACAGAGGGGAAGATGCTTTGGGCAGCTTTTATAGGAAAAGAAAATACTTGGAATTGAAGAGAGGTTCAGATCTCACCCTCCTGTGATCAAACAGGGGTCCCTTCCTTGCTTGTTGGTTCTACAGGGTGACTCTTGACCCTTTCCAGGGTCCCCCAGTGGAGTGAAACTGAACGCAGAAGACGGAGCTCGCCTTCCAGCATCCGTGGTGGCCACGATGGCAAACTGGAAGTCGGCAAGGATTTATTCCATAAAGAACATTTTATTCAGGAAACAAAGTATCAGCACTTACATAGTTGAACCCAAGACTAAAGTTCCCTCCCCCTGATACAAGTTGCAATTCCCAACCCAGAAAAGCCTTCATAAATCACATTCACCAATTAATCTAAAATCCTCCCTACTTTACAACCCGCCAAAACTTTATCTAGAATTGACCTTGAAGCTCACCCAGCTGCAATTGTTCAGGCTAACTTAAAAATCTCAAGCATTACTCCCTTCCCCACTTCTACATCTGAAAATCCCAAGCAACAGAAAAAGCACGAGTAAAGTAAAAGGTAAAATGGCTGCAATTTCTTAATTGTCACAGCATTGACACAAGGAAGAAGACGAGTGGAAAACAGCTTTTAACAGCCCCTTGGGGAATTTCCAGTTCAATGTTATGCCTTTTGGCCTGCAGGGGGCTCCTACTGTGTTCATGCAATTGATAAATCAAGTACTGCATAATCACCTGTATAAGGGGTATTTAGTTTATCTTGACAACATCCTCATCTACACAGAACCATGGCGGAGCATGTCAAATTAGTATGTGAAGTTCTCAGAAAACTGCTGAGCACTAAACTTTACGCTAAGCTCTCAAAATGTGAGTTCCATCAGACACGCCTGGATTACCTAGATATAGGATCTCCAGTGAAGGCGTTGAGATGGATCCAGCTAAAGTGAAAGCTGTACTAGAATGGCAGCCCCCACGGACCAGTAAGCAACCCCAGAGTTATTTGGGATTGGCAAACTTCTACCAGCAATTCATCCCCTTCTTTGCTAAGATTGCTTTGCCAATTACTGAACTGTTAAAAATGGGGGGAAATGGGGGGAAACTGTAACCCTGCCAGCCACTGCCATGGTCCATAGAATGCAAAACTGCTTTTGAGAACTTAAAGAGACTGTATGCAGCAGAACCCATTCTCAAACATCCCAATCCTGAGAAACAATTCATCATCCAAGCCAATGCCAGCGATGTAGCTGTGGGGGCCATTCTTTTGCAAAGGAACGAGAATGGAGATTTGCAGCCCTGCGCCTACAACTCCAAAAAGTTAACGGACACTGAATGAAGGCAGCCAGTCTGGGAGAAAGAGACTTTCACAGTGAGATGGGCTCTGTCATTTCTATGAACTGATCACAAAAATCAATGGTGAAAAAAGTAAGGTTCTACATTTAGGCAAGAAAAACCAAATGTACAGGTATAGTATAGGGGGTACCTTGCTCAATAGCAGTAACTGTGAGAGGGACCTCGGAGTCCTAGTGAACAATCACTTAAATATGAACCAGCAGTGTGCTGCAGCTGCCAAAAAGGCCAACACAGTGCTGGGCTGCATTAACAGAGGGATAGAATCAAGATCACGTGAAGTATTAATACCACTTTACAATGCCTTGGTAAGGCCACACTTGGAATACTGCATCCAGTTTTGGTCACCACGATGTAAAAAATATGTTGAGACTCTAGAAAGAGTAGAGCAAGAGCAACAAAGAGTAGAGAAGAGCAACAAAGATGATTAGGGGACTGGAGGCTAAAACATATAAGGAACGGTTGCTGGAATTGGGTATGTCTAATTTAACGAAGAGAAGGACGAGGGGGGACATGATAGCAGTGTTCCAATATCTCAGGGGCTGCTACAAAGAAGAGGGAGTCAAGCTATTTTCCAAAGCACCTGAAGGCAGGACAAGGAGCAACGGGTGGAAGCTAACCAAAGAGAGAAGCAACCTAGAACTAAGGAGAAACTTCCTTCATATTCTTACTAAGAATATGATTGCTAGAGACAAAGATCAACTTATGCAAATGTCAGGATTTGAAGTGGTCAACAAAGTCAAATATTTGGGAATTTTTTTGTCATCCTCTAACGCGAAATTGTACCAGAACAATTATGAAAGATTGTGGAAAGTGGTACAAAAGGACTTACTAACGTGGAAAAAACTACAGTTTTCTTTGCTGGGTCGTATAGCGGCCATTAAAATGAACATTTTGCCTAAGTTTCTTTTCTTATTTCAGATGATACCTATTTTAAAAAATGAACTTAACTTGAAAGAATGGCAAAGAGATTTGAATCGTTTTATTTGGGAAGGCAAGAAGGCGAGAGTCAAATTTAAGATTATCCAAGATAGC
>NW_015386889.1:260295-265305 GCF_001527695.2 Protobothrops mucrosquamatus
CTTTCTATCTTTTCATGTAGATTAAGATATTTTGTGGAGTTAGAGATATTAGTATTTGTTTATTTATATATGAATATTATCCTGGGATTAGGTTTGGGAAGTCCGGGGGGGTGGGGGATTTTACTTTTTATTGTGTTTATTCATGTTTATGATTGTTTTTTTATGATGAAAATCAATAAAATTTCTTTGGAAAAAAAAACAACTTCCTGATAGTTAGAACAATTAACCAGTGGAACAACCTGCCTCCAGAAGTGGTAAATGCACCAACACTGGAAGTTTTTAAGAAGAAACTGGACAGCCATTTGTCCGAAATGGTATAGGGTTTCCTGCCTGAGCAGGGGGTTGGACTAGATGACCTCCAAGGTCCCTTCCAACTTTCTCATCATCATCATCATCATCATCATCATCATCATCATCATCATCATCATCATCATTATCATTATTATTATTATTATTATTATTATTATTATTATTATTATTATTATTATTATTATTATTATTATTATTATTATGGTGGAACAATAATTAGGTGCTATGTTGACTACCAACAGACAACATGAGCTGACCTCCTCCCCTTTGCTGAGGTGGCTTATAATAACACAGTGCATAGCAGCATTGGACTCACTCCTCTTAAAATAGCTACTTGTAGGGAATTAATTCCCATGCCTGAACTCCCTCAGGACTGTTTCTCAAACTTTAGATCAATGGGTAACTTCTTGGAAGACCGTTTGGGACAATGCAAAAGCGGCTCTAACAAAAGCCTCAAAAATTTACAAAGAGCAGGCAGACAAGAGAAGGCCACCTCAGAGGCCATTTTGTGTGGGTGAAAAGGTTTACCTCTCTACAAAGTATCTAAGACTCAAGCTGCCTAGTAAAAAAATTGGGACCAAAATTCCTTGGACCTCCCCATAGTGCGAATTATAAACCCAGTCACTGTGGAATTAAAGCTCCCTGCCCTTTTTGGGAAAGTTCACCCTGTATTCCAGGGCAGTTTAAAGCCATACAAAGGGTCTTCATTGAGACCTCCTCCAAAGCAGGCACCTGGTCCCCTTGATGTGGAGGGGGAAACTCATTATGAAGTAAAACAAATCCTTGATTCAAGGTTGTCCAAGGGAAAGTTACAGTATCTGGTGCAGTGGAAAGGTTACCCACTATCAGAAGCCACCTGGGTAAAAAGTGCTGATGTAAAAGCTGATAGATTAATACAAAAAAATTATGATAAACATCTGAATAAGTCTAGGGGTGATTCCTGATTCTAACTCCTTTTTTGCCTTCTGTAGAGAATCCGACTGTCAACTTTAAAACGATCTTGGCTGCAGACATCTTCACTTTATTTTTGGTTGCCACAGCAATGGGAGGGAGGAGATGTATTCTTTTAGTTTAGACATAATAATAACTTTCCTGTGGGAATCAAGGTCAAGCTATCTAAGTTTTGGAGGGCTGGAGTTTTCGTTAGAAAGCCCGCCAAAGTAGTTAATTTGGGATTGTGATTTAGGACATATTGCAGGGGTGGGAAGTTTAAATTGTTACATTGTAACCTTGGGAGGGGGGAACTTTTCAGTCTTGGTTTCACCTTTGTTCATGCTGATACTATGTAGCCATTAAATGTGTTCTTTGAGGAAAGCAATTGCCTCGGAGTCCTTATTTCTACTGTTCTCATCTATTCGAACCATGACATCATGCCAAACCAATCATTACATTCTTCAACAAAGTGACTAAATTAATAGACCAGTAAAATATTGTGGACATGGTATTCTTAGACCTCAGTAAGGCATTTGATAAAGTAGACCACAACCTACTCCTTCGTAAGCTAGAAAAAGGTGGAATAGACAACATCACCATCAGATGGATGTGTAGCTGGTTGGCAAACTGTACTCAATGAGTAGTCCTCAATGGCACTACATCCACATGGAGAGAAGTAAGCAGTGGGGTACCATAAAGTTCTGTCTCAGGTCCAGTATTCTTCAATATCTTCATCAACAACTTAGATGAGGGAATTGAAGGGGACTCATCAAACTGGCAGGAGTAGCCAACAACCCAGAAGACAAACTCAGGATCCAAAAAGATGTTGACAAACTTGAACAATGGACCTTATCCAACAAAATGAGTTTCAGTGTGGAGAAAAGCAAAGTTTTATATTTAGGCAGGAAAAATCAAAGGTATAAGTACAGATTGGGCAAGATCTGGCTTAAAAACAGTAACTGTGAGAAGGACCTTGGAGTCCTAGTGGACGATCACTTAACCATGAACCAGCAGTGTGCAGCAGCAGTCAAAAAAGCTAATACAATCCTGGGTTGTATAAACAGAGGCATAGAATCAAGATCATGTGAGGTATTAGTACTGCTTTATAAAACCCTAGTAAGACCACACCTGGAATACTGCAGCCAATTTTGGTCACCATATCACAAAAAAGATGTTGAGAATTTGGAAAAAATTCAGAGAAGAGCAACTAAAGTGACCAAAGGCCTGGAGACTAAAACATACGAAGAACAGCTGCAGGACTTGGGTTTGGCTAGTCTAAATAAAAGAAGAAATAGGGGAGACATGATAGCAGTGTTCCAATATTTGAAGGCCTGCCACCAAGAAGAGGGAGTCACGTTATTCACCAAAGCACCAGAGGGCAAGACAAGAAACAATGGTTGGAAACTGATCAAAGAGAGAAGCAACCTGGAATTAAGGAGAAACTTCCTAACAGTGAGGACAGTTAACCAGTGGAACAGCTTATCCCCAGAAATCGTGGGTGCTCGATCACTGGAGATTTTTAAAAAGAGGCTAGACAGTCACTTGTCTGAGATGGTATAGGTTGTCCTGTTTGAGCAGGGGGCTGGGCTAGAAGACCTCAACGTCCCTTCCAGCTCTATTCTATTTTAACTTAGAAATGTGCTGGCTGCATATTAAATTAGAAATTACAATGGTTTTCCATTACTTCTGACACTTCTATCTCATGCAATATTAAAATGTCCCAAAAGATATTTTAATTAAGATAGAAAGATAGTTTATTATATTTCCAAATAAAGTTGTGAAATAAAATATAAACTAAACTGGTAGTGATTCTCATCTAGAATAAAACAGTTTCTCAGTAATAGGAGCCAGGATGATCCAGTAGAATTGAATGTTAAAGAAAAAGTTAGTGTAATGCAATGCAGTGCAGTGCTATGCAATGCAGTGCAGTGCAATACAATACAATAAAATGCAATACAAATGCAAAACTGATTCCCTTCAGATTCATGACACTTCTGACAGGTATCTATTGATCAAATCAGTAAATCTTCCCAAACATATGCCAAAAATTAGGCTGATCAGTATTTTCAGATTTAGCCTGAAACATACAGCTTTCAGAAGGCATATTAAAGTATTTCATATAAAGAAATCAAGCAAGCCTTGTATAATAAAGATTTTTAAAGCATCTACATAAAACATTAAACTACTGTAAGTAATATCTGATAATAGAAGGGACAGGGACCTATGTTATCTATCTGTTGTGTTGCATGCGTTCCTGAGACAAAATCAAAGTCAGAAACAAGCAGGATCAAAAAAGAAGAATATAAGATACTTCCTCATGTAGAATTTTGTAACCACTCTGTTACCTACTAAAAAGGTAAGGAAAATCAAGACCTATATGTTTTCTACTCTTGATTAAGGGTGCAGAAAAGAATTGTCTTTGTAAAACAATGGAGGAGGGAAGTAACTGGACAGCAATAGGCATGGAGAAGCCTTGTTTGAAGACTAACCCATAATTGTGCATGGGCATTGTTACGTTTGCTGTTCGTTGCGGCATTGAAGAGGAAGCAGGTAAAACACAACTCTCTTTATTGCAAAGGCAAAACCAAAACTGAAAAGCACATGCTCCACCCCTATTTATACATTCATCTTAGGAGGCGGCAACCAATTGCGGCAAACAATTGCGGTGTAAATTTTATCTTCTTCTTAAAAATCTGTTGAAGATTCCACCAAGTTTTAATCCAAAAAGCTTTAACATCCCTACATGTCCACCAAATATGATAATAAGTTGCATCCAAATTACCACATCTCCAGCATTTTGGTTGCAAGCTCGGATACATGCAAGACAATTTTTGAGGGTCCAAATGCCATCTATAAAACATTTTATAAAAATTTTCCCTTAAATTCTTTGCTTGAGTGAACTTGACATTTCTTACCCAAATTGTTTCCCATGTTTCTAACATAATTGACTTTTGAATATTTTGAGCCCATTTGATCATACAATCTTTAACTAATTCTGTTTCCGAATCAAGCTCTATCAAAATACTATATATTCTCCTAATATGAGCTCTGCTTTGATCTTTAATCTGTCTTATCAAGTTCACATCTTCTAATGCCAAACCTGACTTTTGATCTATACGCCATCTCTCCACCAACTGGTTATATAGGAACCAGGGCTGGAGAGTATTATCTTGTCTCAATTCATCCAATAATTTAATTTGCCAGTCCTGTCCCCTTAAAGTAAGTAGATCCTTATACACAATTCCCTTTAGTTTAACTCCCCTTATAGTTCCTTGTATTGCATGTTCCGGAATAGCCCACATTGGGATTTTAAAACTTAACTTGTAATGATACTTTTTCCAAACTCTCAAAAGTGCAATTCTTAGAATGTGAGACCTAAAAACAAGATCAACTTTCTTGTCAAAAAATAAATAAGCATGCCAACCAGAAAGTAAATCCCAACCTTCAAGAGTCAATATATCTCTATTAGTTAAGTTAATCCAATCACTAATCCAAGTCAAAACCACCGCATCATAATATAATTTTAAATTTGGGGCTTTAAGTCCCCCCCTTTCCCGTGCATCTTGCAAAATTTTAAATTTAACCCTCGGCTTTTTCCCCTGCCAGATGAACCTATTGACACCTCTTTGCCACTCTTCCAAATTTAAATCCTTTTTTAAAATAGGTATCATCTGAAACAAGAAAAGAAACTTAGGAAGGACATTCATTTTAACCACTGAAATTCTCCCTAATAATGACAGATGTAATTTTTTCCAATCATTTAAATCC
>NW_015386889.1:265595-278859 GCF_001527695.2 Protobothrops mucrosquamatus
ATACAATTTAACATTAGAGGCAGTAATATAAACACCCAGGTACTTCACCTTTTTCACTATTTCAAAACCAGTTAAATTACTTAAAGTCTCTTTATCTTTCAAAAACATGTTTTTGGATAATATTTTAGTCTTATTGTTATTTACTTTAAATCCCGAAACTTTCCCATACTGTATCAAAGTCTGTATCAGATGTCTTGTCAAATCAATCGGTTGCAATAAGGTAAAAACCAAGTCATCAGCAAAAGCTTTAAGCTTATAGTCATTCTTACCCAAAGTTATTCCTTTTATAATCGATTATTCACGAACCTGTATTAATAAAATCTCTAAAGTCAAAATGAACAGTAAAGGTGACAAAGGGCATCCTTGCCTCGTACCTTTCTCAATTTTAATTAAGTCTGTCAATCCTCCATTTACTACCACTTGCGCTGATTGTTGTTGGTAAATAGCCTTTAACGCTGATAAGAATCTGTCCCCAAAATTCATTTTGTCCACCATTCGTAATAAAAATTGCCAATCCAACTTATCAAAGGCCTTTTCAGCATCCAGGAAGATAAGAGCCGCCGGGATTTGGTTATTTTTATCCAGATATTCCAACAAATTTACAATTTGTCTAACATTGTTCTTCATATATCTACCAGTTATAAATCCAGACTGGTCCACATGAATAATCCGTTTTAATACTTGCATTAATCTATTAGCTAATTTTTTTTCAAAAATCTTATAATCCGTATTTAATAAAGATATTGGCTTATAATTTTTAGGCTGTGTCAAATCTTGATCCTCCTTTGGTATGAGTGAAATAAATGCACTCCTCCATGATGGTGGCATTTCTTCTCCTAACAAAATGCTATTAAAGAGACATCTCAAAAGTTCTAACATTTCTTCAGACAATGTTTTATAATAAATCGCCGTTAGCCCATCTGTACCAGGGGCTTTACCAACCTTCAATTGTTTAATTGCCTCAGTAATCTCATCCAGCACAATCGGACAGTTCATCATTCCTTTTTGGTCATCTGAAAGTCTAGGAAAATTTACTTGTTGAAGATAACTATCTATTTCAGAAATTTATATATTGTCAGAGGCATATAATTTTGAAAAATATTCTGAAAAAGCCTTTTTAATCAGATCTTGCTGAAAAACCTCTTTACCTTTATAATTTATTTTCTCTATAACTCTTTGTTTTTGTTTCTTTCGTAATTGATAAGCTAACAATCTTCCCGGTTTGTCTGCGTTGCAAAAAGTGTTATGTTTCATATATCTCAAGTTAACTGCCACTTGGTCAGCCATTAACATGTTGAACTGTTCTTTCAACATTGCAATAGATACCTTTAAATTATTATCCATTGGATTTAAGGAGAAAGCTTTTTCTTTTACCTTTATTTCTTGTTCTAAGTCCCTGTGCCTTTGTAGTTGCTTTCGCCTATAAGCAGTATTCATTGAAATTAAGGCACCTCTAATAAAGGCTTTGCTCGCATCCCATACCATTGACATAGAAGTGCCTTTATTCATATTCAACATGAAAAAATCCTTTAAGTAATCTTTAAGTTTCTGTACATTAGTTTCATATTTTAATAAGTTCTCATTTAATCTCCAAGTCCTTTTACTTCCACCATCCATTACAAATTCCATCCATACAGGACTATGATCTGATAAAGTCCTAGGAAAAATCTTCACTTTTTTAACCTTAGAGATCAGGTCACTAGTAATCAAAATAAAATCAATTCTAGAGTGAGATTGATGTCTATCTGAGAAAAAAGTAAAATCACTTTCTCCAATATTCCAATCTCCAAATCTTCTTGCAATATAAAAAAACTTTTAGGCAATTTGGTTTGAGTTGAAACTTTAGAAAGAGTTTTTTTTATCTCTTTTGGGGTCTATTACACCATTCCAATCTCCCATCATAATGATAGATTTATAATCCAATTGTATTATCTTTTGATGTAAAAAACTGTAAAATTGTTTTTGCTGTTGGTATTGGTTAGGTGCATATATGCCAACGACAAGACACTTTTTCCCATTCAATAAAAGTTCAATAAGCACAAATCTTCCTTCTATATCTGATTCTATTAACTTTGGCAGTAACTCTTTTTTAACATAAAAAGCTATACCTGCTTTTTTCTTTGGTGCAGGGGCAATGAAATGTAGACCCAATTTAGAGTTTGCCAAATATTTTTGATCTTTTGACACAATATGAGTTTCTTGTAGACATATGATATCATTTTTGTATTGTTTCAAATAATGAAATATTTTCTTCCTTTTTTGTGGTGAATTCAGTCCATTAACATTTAAGGTCATTAACTTAACCATCTTTCGGCTTTTGGAGCTTCTGAATCATTCCTTGCAGGTCTGTCATAACAGATCTTTTAGGCCTGGCCCCTCCCACTGGCTCCGAGGTAAAAGAATACGTTTGAGGCACAGATTCCTTCTGTTGTTCTCTTTCCCTTCGTTTATGCGCTGCACGTGTCATCCTCTGCTCTTTTGAATCAGCTTTCACCTCCATCAATTGCTGATTCTGGGAATCAACTACAGGCAACGATGTAGCTCCAGGCACTTCTACAACCAATAGTTCCACTTCTTCCATTCCTTTAGTTGGTAACATGGGAGATGAATCTACTTTCAAAACCGTTAAGTAAAAAAAATTGGCCTTCTGAACTATATCAAGTTTATAACGATTCCCAGCATAATTCAAAACCAGTCCAACAGGTATCTCCCATCTAAAAGGCACTTGTCTTTTCTTTAACTCCTGAGCCAGAAAGGCAAATTCCTTTCTTTTTAAAAAATTTTTTGAAGGTTTCTCTTTCAAAATTATAACATCTTGAGCAGCAATCTGAAATCTCTGTTGGTAAAAAGCTTGTATAATATTATTTCGATGTGTTTTTCTGGAGAAGTAAACAACCACATCTCTAGGCAAATTTCTCTGACGTGCCACCCATGAATTTACTCTATATGCTTTTTCAATCTCTCCATATATAATTTCAGGATCAGAGTCAGTAGCCAGGGCTATGGCAGCTGCTACCTCCTCCCTCAATTTCTCTTGTAAATTCTCCTTAAGTCCTCTGATTCTTATGGCATGTTCCATTTCTCTGTACTGTGACATTACAATATCATTTTGAACAATCTCCACACCTTCTTCTATTTTCTATATTCTCTCCTCCATTCCCTCCATCTTCTCCACCACTTCCTCCACATGTCCCTCTAAACAATCCACATGAAAAGCAAAACCTTGAAAAATTTGGGACATGTTTTCACACAATTCATCATTTTTCTTACCAAGAAGTTCTTCTGTTTCAGCTCTCATCTGTTGTACTATCTGTTTAGAAATCTGTGCCAGAGAGTCCTGCAAATCTTTAAGAGAAAAAGAAGGAGGAGGGGAGGGTGGAGGAGTTTTGGCTTTCTGTTGTGTGGGTTGTATAGCTGGTGAGGGAGTAGCTGCTTTAAGTACAGCAGAAGTTCCAGTACATTTAGAAGTCATTCTTAATTTTAAAACAGTCTTAATAGTCAGTCCAAAACAGTAGGTATTCAAACAAAATTTTCTTGAATTTTTTTTCCCCCAAAGTCTTTGCAGTCGTTACAATGTAACAATCCACATCCGGAAGAGAAGTGAAAGTTTCCCTTTGACACAAAGAAGCGGCTCGCCCGCAGCCATTTCCCCCCCCCCCCCAAAGTTAACTTTAAATTGCAACAGTTGAGGAGAAGCCTTGTCCTTTCTGAGTTAAAGTTATATTTTCTTTTGCAAACAAGTCCAAATTCCTGGTCAGCTCTGTCTGATGATTTACTCACAGTTAAAAATTTTCAAAGTTTCAGAGGTGGAGACGACGTCTGGCTTCACTGCAAGAATGAAGACATCCCGGTCTGCGGAGAAAGTTCTGAGCTCCGGAGGAGTTCTCACCTACGTCTCCCTGGAAGCTCCTAGGGAGACTAGGGAACTCTACTCCTACTCAGAGTAAAGCTCACCTTCTCTCCTTCTCCTGGAGAGAAAGCTCAAGCCACCAAACAGTGGTGGCTTGGCGACAGCCGAAGGAGACTTTTTGACAGCCTCCTGTCCGGGGCTGCATTAAAGCTGCCGAAACAACCCCTTCCCCCTAGATCTTTGACACATACAACCCTTGTTGAATTGTACAAAGATTACAGATATTCAAAAGCACAATGGCATACACTGGTACACTAGCATGACATTACACTGTTTCAATAGCAAGAACATCTAAGCATTTCAGTTTGCAAGAAAACACATAAGTATTCAAGATTGCAAGGAAAATACATAAGCATTCAAGCTACAAAAAAAACCCACATAAGCATTTAAGTTTGCAATGACAGGTTTCGAAATAAACTGATCTACATTTGTCTTTCAATACCATTGTGAGCCTGTTCATTTCCGCACATGATAATATTTTATATAGTGTCTCTTCCTCTGTGGGAATTTCTTTGCTCTTCCATTTTTGCGCAAACGCTAGCCTAGCTGCAGTCAAGATATGTAACAGCAAATAGATTGTTCCCTTATTGTATTTCTCTATAGTTATTCCTAACAGGAAAAGTTCAGGTTTTAACTCTAAGTCCAACATTAATATATCTTTCAGCCATCTTCGTATCCTATTCCAATACTCACAAGCCTTTGAGCATTCCCACCACATATGATAATATGATCCTATTGCTGTTTTACATTTCCAGCATAAAGGTGAGATATTTGGACCCATTTTGGCTAACCTTGTGGAAGTGCCATCTATAAAACATCTTATAGAGATTTTCCTTGTATGAGGTAGCTAGAGTGAGTTTCCTATTTCTTTCCCACAGTTCTTGCCAAATATGCAGATCGATACTGAAACCAAAATCCCTACTCCAAATTAGCATAGACTCCTTGACCTGTTCTTCATACATTGCCTGATCTAAAAGAAAGTGATATATTTTTTTAATCATTTTATCCTCGGGCCCTAATAATATTTTGTCTAATTCTGTCGGTTCTATTTTTATACCCCACTCTTTTTTGTCTTTCCTATATCTTGCTTGTAGTTGGAGGTATGCCCACCATTCTAATTCTATCCCTGCATCTTGAAAATTTCTCCCCGATTTTAATTCTCCTCTCTCGTCTAATATGTTTTTATAAGTTATTACTTTCCCTAACTGAATAAACATTGGGTGTATATACATTTCTAATGTTGAAATCCAATTATGAACTTGCCTATAATTCTGTTGCCAGATTTTGGTCCATACATCTATTAACGCCCGTCTAATATAGTGCCTCCAGAAGTACTGGTGAACTTTATGTTTCTCGTCCCATAACATAGTGTGCCATCCAGTCTGCATGTCATGACCTTCCAATTTTAATAATTTCTGGTTTTCCAATCAAATCCAATCCCACACCCATAGTAAAATTGTAGATTGATAGTATTTTTCCAGATCTGGGAGACCAAGACTCCCCCTTTCCTTAGCATCCTGTAATAATTTTAATTTAATCCTTGCTGTTTTTCCTTGCCAAATGAATTTAAGTATGAATTGGTTGAAATTTCAAAAAAATTCCTTTTCTAATTTAATTGGTATACATTGAAATAGAAATAATATTTTAGGTAGTACGTTCATTTTGATTACGGCAATTCTACCCATAAAAGAGAGCTGAAGGTTTGTCCAGGTATCCAAGTCAGTTTTAATCTGTTCCATTAATTTATCATAATTGTCTCTTTTAATTGTCACACACCTAGCTGTTAATTGTATCCGTAAGTATCTTACTTTCTTTGTGATCTGAATGCCTAATCTATCAGCTACTTCATTTTTCTGTGTTCTAATCATATTCTTCATGAGCATTTTAGTTTTTTCCTTATTTATCTTTAGGCCTGCCAGTTCATCATATCCACCCAGTACTTCCATTAGCCTTATCCCTGATTGTAGTGGCTCTTCGATTATAAAAACGAGATTGTCAGCAAAGGCTTGCAATTTGAAAATGTCTCTCTTGATCTCTAAACCTTTAATCTGCCCATCTTTCTGAATCATTCTGTTTAGTACCTCCAGGGATAATATAAACAATAGTGGAGATAACGGACAACCTTGCCTTGTACCTTTTTGGATTTGAAAGCTTTTAGTAGTTTCTCCGTTAATTATCACTTTAGCTACCTATTTGGAATAAATTGCTTTGAACATGTTTATGAAATTCTCCCCAAAATCCATGTATTCCAATTGGTTAAACATAAAATCCCATTTCACATTGTCGAATGCTTTTTGTGCATCAAGAAAGATTAGTCCCATTTGTTTTTCATTGTGAGCCTCATAATATTCCAATACATCCAATATGATCCTGACATTATTTCTTATGTATCTTTTGGGTAGAAAACCATTTTGTTCCCTATGTATGAATTTTACTAAGAATCTTTCAAGACGTTTAGCCATTATGGCCATGAAAATTTTATAGTCCGAATTTAATAATGAAATGGGCCTATAGTTTTTAATAAACGCCAAATCTGAATTATCCTTGGCAACTCTTCTGACGAGTGTTCTTTCCTGCGACCCATACAAACAGCAGCGATGTGGCCTTGCTTGCCACATGCCCAGCAAGTTGCTGTGCAGAACAGGCTATCCGTCTGTTTGTGTCGGCCTCCACACCCAACGCATCGAGAGGAAGGGACTGCTTTGTCAAATGGACGCTGAGGCCTTCTTTCAGGAAGTTGCTGTAACCTATTGACTTTGTGGGCTGATTCGGAGTCTTCGACTCTCTTGGCATCCTCTTGGTGGACGGTCTCTGGGCAAGGAGGGTTCTTGGAGAGCCACAAGGCCTTAACAGCTCTGCGCACTGCTTTTTCGGCCGTAATCTCCCTCAACGCATCTTGGAATGAGATAGTCTCTTTTGCGAAGATCTTCTGTTGAAGCTCACGACTCCTTAGACCACAAACTAAACGGTCCCGCAGTCTTTCCTCAAGGTCTTTGAATTCACATAGCCAGGCCGCTTGATGAAGGGCGGCTATGAATTCAACTCTCGTGACGTAGGAGCTCCACCTCTCTGGATGAGCGACTTCAAATTCGGAGAGTTTTCCGATCTTCGCCATGGTGAGTTTTTCACGGCCTTTTCAATGCCTCGTGCTGTGCAGGCTTCCGTGGGACTTCCAGGGCGGATCCTTGGAAGCACTCTCCTCCAGCGTTTCCATACTGGCAGGATAGAATGAGGGGATGGAACGCCGTTTCGACCAAGTGTCTGCTAGGCCTAACTGCCGTAGTGACTTAGCTCTTCAGGTTGCGGCAGCACGATCCCACCTTCTTCGTCAATGTTAATTTTCTGTTCATTGCGGCATTGAAGAGGCAGCAGGTGAAACACAACTCTCTTTATTGCAAAGGCAAAACCGAAACTGAAAAGTACATGCTCCACCCCTATTTATACATTCAGCTTAGGAGGCGGCAACCAATCAGATCACAGTATTCTCCCGCTTAAATGCATAACAAATAGTCTCCAGACAGAAAGTCTGGCTTGTTGACCACATGGTCTGCTAACCGTTACTACACAGTTTAAGCACCCAATTTCTTAATTTTAACTCAATACATTATAGGCATACAACTGCATCCTTCATTATATGTAATAGTGATATTGTATGCAGGATTAAAAAGCCAACTGAAGACAAGATCGTCATGAAAGAAGCATGATACAAAAATTCAAAGTAGTTACTGAAGGCAACTCTAAAAAAATTATGGCTATTAGGTTAATGACTGAATGATTTAAGATCATCAGAAGCTATTCACTAAGGCTCAACATACTTCCACAGAAATGCTTTTATCTCAAATCAAACATTGAGCAAACAGGAAGTGTTTGTGTGAAGTAACTAAGCAACTAGACTACATTATTTAAATATCCATAGATAAGCTATCTGGTTAAACCAATGAGTTGCTGAGCAGGAATACTCTTTAGATCAGGGGTGTCACACTGCCGGCCTGTGGGCCAGTTTCATCATACTGAAGCCATGCCCACCACATTGCCGGCAATGCAAAAAGAGGCGCGATACATCACGACACATCATGTGACAAGTTTGACACCCATGCTTTAGATACTTGCAAAGACATCTTTTATATTTTCCAACCAATATGGCCAGTGTCCCCTCAGCCTTGAATTATGACAAGTAGCTGCAGTATACAGACTAGAAGGCAACATGAATGAACTGGAATCAATGGTACAATGCATTGCATGAGAAAGCCCTCAAAATTCTGAGCCCCAAATCTTCTTGTATGTTAGATACGACTACCCTCTATTAACATTAAACTGTGAATCAGAATGGCAGTGGGTCCTTGCTAACATAATCTTTGTCAGTTCCTGTGCTTTTCAGTCCAGATGGTTCATATGTTCCTCTAATAAAACTTCAGCAGAGAGATGCTTCCTCTGAAAACAACAATGATTCAGAGCCCTGTGCTTTATTGAGCACTACAATAGCTTATGTGAAGAAGAAAAAAATAGTTCCTTTGTCTGTAATAAATGCTTCCTGATTCTTTGAATGCTGAATATGCACTGCATACCAATACATCTTACAGAAAACAACTGTAGGTTTTATAGATAAGCCTTACAGTGATAAGCCTCAATATATAACTATTCCCTTAAAATAAAAGTTTAGTAGCTTATTCAAGAATATGTGGAATTTCTCTGGGTTATACTGACATTGTTCCATGTTTCTATTTTCTGTCTAGAGTGCCAAGTTGTGCCCCATTTTTAATGGAATAAAACATCCTGAATTAACATATGTCTAAAACAGAAATTTTAAATTTCTTATCTTTGGACATTCTTTTCTATAACAAGTCATAGAAGTATAAGGAGCAAACTTATAACAAATTGACAATTTCATTCAGCATTGGTCATAATGAAATGGATTTTTCTGGGCTTTCAGAGAGGATTTTTGCCAACTGTATCTGGTGATGCCAGAGATCAAATATGAAATCTTCATATAAATATTACCTGCCATGAAAGCCATGTTTTGTTTTAAGTACCAAGAAAAAAAAAGAGAGGTAAAATTAAAACCAAATGTACTCTTTTAGCAAGTGTTTTTCCTCCTACTTATTTCACTTATTTTAATTATATCAGTGTAATATCTATATGTTTTAACTGCTTTTCCTCTCCAAGGATTGTCTAATATTGATTGGTATTTAATATTAATAGCATGCAAGCTTTTTGTGGGCTACAAAATAGAAAATGACATAAAATCTTTACTGCTTTCCAATGTTTGCTTATATTTTTGCAGTACAGATATTGAAAACTTAATTAATACCCTCTTAACTCATACTTACAGTATTGCCTATTCTAATTTTTTCAAATAGTAAATAAATTCTACTTATGCATTTCTATTATTTGGGGAATAAGGGCGTAATTACTTTCAAGTAATGCATACAATAATTAGTAAAACATTATGTAATGCATTGCTTAATACAGAATGACCCTGGCAAAATTTATATATATATTAATAAAAACAATCTGAATGAAATATATAAATTAATATTATAAGAACTCTTTAAGAAGACTAAATTTCTATCATGATTTTTTTACTTAAGATGCAGTAACTATCATGAACTAGATTAGAAATAGCAACCCCTATAACTTCAGTAAATTAGTGATGATCATTCTATATTTTTCAGTGGTTAGGTCATAACATTAGAATGCTTCTCATAGCTCATTGCTTTTGTGGATTAGGTTTTCTGGAAGGAAAAAAAGCAGAAGCAATGAGATGTTTATGGGAAGAAAAATGCTTTTACTTCCTACTCAGTATGTGCTTAAGGCTGTAAATTATATGATGTGAGATAAGGAACACAAATCTATTAAAAAGAAAAAAAGATAAGGAACACAAATCTATTAAAAAGAAATATGGCATGTTGATTTCTCTGTTGCAGCAGAATTTGGAAATCCAGCATGAGATGCTTGAGGCCAAATGGAACAATAAGCGTAATGTGTACTTCATGCCATTTTCTCCTTAAGACTAGAAAAGCAGATGTATTATATCAGAACTGGGACTGGAATGTGTAACAGATCGCTTCCTGGATGAATTTTTCCCAAGTTTCTTTTTGACATTTGTGTCCCTTGCTTTTTGGTATGTCTTTCTAACCCTCTTGGATTGCATATTGCTGCTCCAATACACAATCTGCCACGATGAGGCCAGGAGAATAAACAATAGCAGATTTCATGTTTTCTTTGCTTCTTGGGTAATTACCAGATATAATTCATTTTAGTGCACCCTTCAGGGCTGATTTTAGGTTTTTATTTTCAATGGATCATGCTGGTTATCTGGTCCATTTCCAAAGAAGAGAAAGAAGATAAGCTTTTTAAAGTATTTTATTAAGCAACAACAAACAAGTCAAAGAAGAAAGTAATCTCAAGTTCTGCAGCCCAGATCTGGTGACCTCGATTTAACACAAACACATATAAATATTGAATGTGAGATGTTTTTCCCAGATAGATTATTAAGATAAACTTATTTGATTAGTTTTTAAATAATAAACACCTGCCTGGAAATTTTTCCCTGTATATTCAGGGGAAAGTAGCAGATAACTTTCTGGGTTATAGCTGTGCATTGGGAGAAAGGAAGCTATCTGAATTTAATACGACTTCTCCAACAGTATTGGCCTTGATTGCTAAAAGTAAAGATAGCATCCAAAGATTGATGTTCTCACAAATATTTTCTTTTTAAATTTTGAATGATATATTTTTAAGTTTATTCATTCATCTTTTTAAAAGTATTTCAGAAGTGCATCTACTGGAGCATTAGATTTTGTAGATGGAAGTGTGGTGGAAGATGCAGTTTCACTGTGGTCAATGTCTATATGCTGAACACTGTTATATGTCACAAATGAAGGCATTGTTATATGTCCAAATGCACTATTTGCCTTGACAGTGGAATATCTTGAGTTTGTTTTGGGCAGACCTTAAATCAGACAGTCATTTATGCACATAAATATGACCATGATAACTGTCCCTGTTTTTTCCCCAAACCCCTCTATCTTTCCAATGTTGATATTCAAATTCTGTAATAAAAGACTGATCTGTGAATGTGAGATGCTGCAGGCAGTATCTGATTCAGCAATATGCTTTTATTTTAATTACTGCTATCCTGTCTTGAATAGTTATTGCAATTCTTTCAGAGGAAGGAGGGATTTCTTATCCTTATTTCTGACAATTCATGTCATGTTATCAATAGAGATTAATGATAGAAAATATTCAGTGCATAATTATGTTTGTTCTACTGTTCTTGTGGCTTTAATCCCTTGCTTTTTTCCCTTTCTTTGCTTAGTTTTCTAAATACAAATATAGCAACTGCATACTAGTTTTTAAAGTAGACATGTCTTTTCCCAAGATCAGCTGGCAGCTGTATAGAGCCACTGCATGTTCCAAGGAAAAGATGTTATTTTAAAGAATTGCAGACAGATCTACATTTACTCCCTGCACACTATGGTTCAAGTCCTGGTGAATCATTTCATCAACACAGCTGAGTATCTCAGCCTCATTCTTGGGGGAAAGAATCCTAGCCCACTTATTTTTATATCTCATTTGTTCCTCTCCCATCAATAAAAGTCATAGCACTGAAATTTAAAGCTATCAAAGCTGACACCATCCAGAACATAGAAAAACTCAAAAAAAATAGTGCAAGATTGGAAGATTTGAAGAGACCCATACAATCACCAAGAGTTGGGCTTGACTGAATGGATAATATTATCACAGAAAATCAACTATTTTACTTCCAAATTTCAGCTATGTGATCTCAAAGTTTTCTTGTGGCTGCAAATTGGCTGGAGATGTGGACATGGACAATTTATGCATTAATCCAGTTTACTTCCAGTGCCATTCTATAGTTAGTGTGAATTTATTAAATTGTTGCTTGATTTGGCCATTTCTGGCTGTGAAGTAAAATTTGAAAATAGCCTCCTGCAAGTTTGCTCAACCATAGCTTCTCACGCCGCTGAAATTTTCAGCATCATAAATATGAACTATGGGTTGTACTGGTGATGACAGACTAAAACAAGAAATTTTCTAATGGAAAAATGACAAACTATAATGGAAAATCTACAAAAGGAAGAGTTGAATAAATCTGATCACCCTTGTGACTAAGTATATCAATAGGTTCAGAAATTAGGGCTGGATTATAAAGTAGCTGCTAAATTACAGGTTTATGGTAAGGATCTTCTCACATAACTGATTTAGAAAGCCAATCTTATGAAAGCCAATCATAAACTTAAAATGTTTACATGTTTACTGGGTATTATAAATTATAAACAAATTATCTATTCTACTTTGGAAAATAAAAGGCTTTTTTGTGACAAGTACATTATGTTTTCATACAGACTCTTCCCTATATTTATTTTTCTTATAATTATTCAGTAGATTTATCCACATTATGCACTGTACATCCACATTCACTCTTCCTATAAAATGAAACCTAAATATGCATTATATTGGCAAAGTCTACCATATTCTTGTAAATACCTAACTTGTCTTTTCCTTGAACATTCGGACCTGGTGAGCTTAGCAAACTGTAAATCTTCTCAGATGATTTGTACGTTTGTCATAAAAAAGAAAACTATTTCTTGCTTTCAGTTTTTTCACCTATCGGGATTTCCCCCCCTTTCCTTACCTTTTCTTTTCTTACCCCTATTTTTCCTTCAAATAATTGGATTCCTGGTCAGTGATTTTGGATTCTTTGGAGTCCCCTGTTACAGAATGATTTATTATATTAAAGATTATGTATTTTATGGCTTTAAGTGGCTTATATTGTCACAATACCTTGTCATGAGCAAATGATTAATAACAAAATGTGCATATTGGTTTCCTTATTACCTATATTTTCTCAGCTATTGGGACGGATCGACTGGATACAGCTCCGTAGGGAAGCGGAGCCGGCGGCGGGAATGGGGGAGCCTCGGAGGGTCGTAGGCTATGCCTGGACCCTGATTTAGGGTGCTGGGTCCTCCGGCGGCCGGGAGGAACTACTTACCGGTCACCCCCGGTCTTCCTGAGCCCCCTGGGTTCGGCTGAGCTCCCCGGTCTCCTAGGTCTCGGCCTGAGCTGGGGGTGCGGCCTGGTAGCCCAGCGGTAGGCTCGGCCTTCGATTCTCGGCCGGAGGAAGATCTGACGGCCTGGTCGTGGCCTGGGCGGCGAGAGACGCGGCCCGAACGGTGAGAGACGCGGCCCGAACGGCTCGGCCTGGAGAGACGCGGCCTGAACGACTCGGCCGCGAGAGACGCGGCCCGAACGGTTCGGCCTGGAGGAAGATGGCTCGGCCTGGAGGAAGACCTGACGGCCCGGCCGCGGCCTGGCTGTTGGGGCTGTTGA
>NW_015386889.1:281826-285852 GCF_001527695.2 Protobothrops mucrosquamatus
TAAGGGTAATTTTAACGACTAGGCCTTTACAAATATTTTCTTTTAATCTGGTTTTAATATTGATATTTGTTGTAATGTTGTTTTATAAGGCTGTCAGCCGCCCTGAGTCCGGTGAGGAGAAGGGCGGGATACAAATCAAATAAATAAATAAATAAATAAATAAATAAATAAATAAATAAATAAATAAATAAATAAATAATGAGCTCTTATTACTAACCAGAGGCAAAAAAATAAAATAAAATATATATTCCTCTCTTAGAGGAGTATACCACTATCCTAACATGCTAACCACTGAATGAATGAATAAACTTAAAAAATATATCATTCAAAATTAAAAAAGAAAATATTTGTGAGATATATGTTTTCCTAACTTCTTGATTTCAGTGTGTCAGAAAGAGGAAACAACTACTACTACAACGACCCTTCATTCTTTCTCATGCTTTTGTTGCTAACAGCTATAAATTGATGCATTTTATTCAGTATTCATAATTTATTCATATTCCGTATTCATAGTTTATTCAAAAGAAGACACATGAGGGCCTTCATTAACATCAATTAATCTTTTTTTGACTTCTAGTTGCTGATCAGAAGAAAATGAACTGTCTGGTTTATTTAATCAAATAAATCACAGTTGAGTGCATTTGCTTATATTGTAAACCATGGTTTACAAATCATGATTGGCAAGTTCAGAATCTGGGGGAAATAGGAAAACCAGATTCTTCTCATTTACAAAGGAAACTACATTAACAGCATCAGACAAAATAGGTTGTACCAATGTCAGGTTTATTCAATTTAGTCTTCAGATTTAGTTAAATGAACTGTCCTAAATTAATGGTTTGCTAAATGTTTTCAGATATTGTTATTATCTAAAGCTGTATCAGCAGAAAACTCAGTTGCTAGCCAGGTATGTTGAACATCTGATATCTGCTATTTCTATTGATGCATCATATGTAGTTATAGTGTAGCAGGTAATGGTAGCTGCTTTGTAAATTTCAAAATCTTGAAATACAATAATTTGATGCAAAAGGAATATTATCAAAATAATTTTGCAATACACATTGCAGTCTCTTTTTTTTTCATTTGTCTACACCGTTTTATTTATATGGTGTTTTTACTAAGAATGTTGATTGAGCTTCACTACATGTCAAATTGTCTTCCATCAAAACACCACAGTATCAAAATTTACATATTCTAAAACTTTACCACTAGTAACAATTAATCCAACTCAATTTAAATCCCAACTCAATTTTTGTTGTTAAGTTCTCCTAATTATTGTGGAATAAACATGCACCACTGCATATTTCAATATGTTTATAAAAATATCAGTCTCAAAGTTATTTTTTCTTAAATAATCTTCAAATTCATGCAGAAGAAACTTATTTGAACAAGTTTGATATGGGGTTAATAAATTTCTTTGCCTCCATTATCCTCTTAAATAAGGATCAATAGTACTTAATTAAGATTATACTTAAAACCCAATCAAACAAAATGCCCATACAAATTAAGCTTCCTCATTGTGGATATCAGTGTTATAGTGTTAATTAAGGAAACTTCAGAATAAATAAACTCTCCCAAACAACCGCCCATATATAACAAAGTCCACAGAGTAGGAGCATGTTAACAGGGTAAGGTCCCAGGTTCTGAGTCTACCTGGCTAAATGAGTCCACAAGGCAAACTGTAGTCCATGACACAAAGCCAAGGCACAAGACAAAAGGCAGTCCTCAGAGCAAAGACAAGGTACAAGGCAAAACGCAGTTCTCAAGACAAGGCAAAGCAAAAGGCAAAAAACAGTCCTCAAGGTAAGGGCAAGGTACAAGGTAAAAGGCATGAGTCAAAGCCAGGGGAGTGTAAACCAAAACAAACAATTATTCCTGGTAAAGACTAACTTCCCACAGCTTCTCTTAAGTCATTTCATTCCAAGTGTTTCTTGTGAGGAGGGGTGGGGCAACCTTCTCCTGAATAGCCTCATAGCCCTTCTCTGAGCTTGCCTATGCTTCACTCTCTGTGCCCTTGGATTGAGTGGGGGAAGTAGCTGTTCTTCATCAGAAGGGATCTGTTGCCTCTCAGCATCACTGCTTGTCAGTAGCTGATCCTCCCCTGTGTCTGTGAGGGCAGGCAACTCTCTGTCCAATCAACCATCTCCCACAATACCAGAGAGTCCTGAGACAGCTTTTTCCTCAGCCACTGGCCTCTCCAAACATGCCAAGGGAGGCATGACCTCCCCATCGAATGGTTCTGGTTCCAACTCCATGACATCATCCTGTGGGAGAAATCAGCAGTGGAGATGTGTGCTGTGCTGCATTACCCATGAGTAAACAGCAGAGAAGCTGCAGGGGTTTATTGGTGGCAGTATATTACTCAGGTAGGGCCAGCTATGGACAAATGCCCATGGTTGGTGGCCTGGGATGGTGCCATGCTTATGTGACCATGGACCATGTGACCATGGAGGGCTAGCCATGGAGGAAAAACCAGGGGCTGCACAGCTATAACAGAGAGGCGGGGTTAAGTAGGTACAGTATTATGGTAGCATCGAATAGTCCCATTCTGTCACAAATTTTATTTCCTTACACTATGAAACAGTTGGGCTAAAAGAGAGTGTTTGGTTTTAATTAACTCAGTTACCACTATGGAAGCTCACAAGACTTAATCTGGTCTTTCTAATCCAAGTAGCCCTACCCGAGCTACTCAGTGTGATAGCCGAGATGGCGATTGAGACCCCCAGACTGTTAGTCATGGGGGATTTCAATCTGCCATCATTAGGTGAAGCATCTGAGGTGGCTCGGGAGTTCATGGTCTCCATGACGGCCATGGACCTGACCCAATTAGTTGATGTCCCTACCCACACCGGGGGACACACACTGGACTTAGTTTTTGCCTCCGGCCAGTGGCTGAGTGATCATGGTTTAGAGGAAATGGTCGTTGAGCCCCTGTCATGGTCAGATCACTCTCTCCTTCGGCTGGCCTTTCCTACCGCTACGCCCCACCGCGGGGAGGCGGAACCAGAAGTGACAAAATGGTTCCGCCCTAGGCGCCTGATGGACCCTGAGAGGTTCCAGACGGAGCTTGGGACAATACCTGAGACCTTGACCCGCGGCTCGACTGAGGACCTGGTGGCCGCCTGGAATGGTGCGGCCGTGGGGGCCCTGGACCGGGTCGTGCCTTTGCGGCCCCTCACCCGATGCCGGTCTACCTTGGCTCCTTGGTTTTCCGAGGAGCTGAGGGTGATGAAGCGTCGGAAGAGATGCCTAGAGAGTAATTGGAGGGCCACACGCTCCGAATCCGATCGGAAATTGGTAAAGTCCCATTTGAGGACTTACCTAGTAGCGATAAGAGTGGCGAAACGCAACTATTTCTCCGCTCTTATCGCGTCTGCAGGTAACCGATCTGCCGCCCTGTTTAGGGTGTCGCGCTCCCTCCTTCATCAGAGGGTGCGGGATGTCCCTTTGCAGGGTCGGGCAGAGGAATTTGGGTGTTACCTGCATGACAAAATCGATCGGATCCGGGCCGGGTTAGCCTCCGATTGGACTAGTTCAGGCGGGCCAATGGAGGCAGGTCTTGAGTCCATTTTATGGGAAGAGTTTGATCCTGTGACCCCCGAAGACATGGACAGAATGCTGGGACAGCTGAACACCACATGTTTACTGGATCCGTGTCCCTCCTGGCTGGTACTGGCCTCCCGGGAGGTTACACGAGGCTGGCTCCAGGGAAACGTCAACGCTTCTTTGAGTGAGGGGTTCTTGCCGGCTGCCTTGAAAGAGGCTGTGGTGAGGCCCCTCCTCAAGAAGCCCCCCCTGGACCCGGCTACTTTGGCCAACTACCGGCCTGCCTCCAACCTTCGCTTTCTTGCGAAGGTTGTTGAGAGTGTGGTGGCACGACAGCTCCCTCAGCACCTGGAAGAAACTGTCTATCTAGACTCGCGCCAGTCCGGCTTCCGGCCTGGGCACAGCACGGAAACGGCATTGGTCGCGTTGGTTGATGATCTCTGGAGGGCTCGGGATAGGGGCTGTTCCTCTATCCTGGTCCTG
>NW_015386889.1:286043-298958 GCF_001527695.2 Protobothrops mucrosquamatus
GAGTCATTAGCCCCCGCGGAGAGGGCTCGCAACCTGGGCGTCCTCCTGGATGCTCGGCTGTCTTTAGACGATCATGTGACGGCCGTGGCCAGGGGGGCTTTTCATCAGGCTCGCCTGATACGCCAGTTGCGCCCCTTTCTGGATCGGGACGCCCTACGCACAGTCACTCAAGCCCTCGTTGTTTCCCGCCTGGACTATTTATTTATTTATTTATTTATTTTATTAAATTTATATCCCGCCCTTCTCCTTGCGGACTCAGGGCGGCTAACAATCAAGTAAAAAATACACAGATAACATTACAAGTTTAAAAATTAATTAAAAAGGAAATATTTAAATGTGATCTAATTAAAATATAATTAAAACCCCTCTAAAAATTTCCCCTAGGCCAGTCCTGTAGGAATGTGTGTGTATATTTCCCATATTAAATAACCAACAGGTATTATAATCTGTAGAATCCTCATGTCTTCCACCGTGCGTAGAGAGACAGCTTCCGGAGGGTCTCAGCAAGGTCTGATGTTCACACCGTGTGTTGAGAACCCGTTGCCGGTAGGGTTCAACAGGGTGTATTTCTTGTAAATTTCAGCACTAAAGGTTTGTCAGTTTTATTCACCTTATAAGTTACTGGATTGGCAGGTGCAGTCTACTCCAGTGGACCCAGGACTTTCCCTCCAAGGTTTTCACTGCCAATGGAGAACACATGACAACAGTTTCCATCTTGGGCTTAAAGGATCTGATTTCCAGTGTTTTACCCATACCTTATCTCCTGGTTTGAACCCATGTGTTGCCGTGACCACTGGAGGGGGTTGTTGTTCCATCATATAATGGCGCAAATTTGAAACAGCTAAATTATGAAGCTGTAACTGGTGTAACAATTTCTGTTGGTCTATTCTCCCCTTATGAGCCATGTCTGGCCAGCCCTGACTGTCAGGTTTAAATAGACAATGGGGACAGCCAAACATGAGCTCATAAGGGCTAAGTTGCAATTTAGTGCGGGGGGCCAGTCTGATTGCATACAAAACCATAGGCAAAACATCTGGCCAATGGAGATGAGTTTCCAAACAAAATTTGGTAATAAGGTTTTTAATTGTGCGGTGAGCACGTTCCACTTTTCCCGATGATTGAGGGTGAAAAGCACAATGAAATCTCCACTTAATTCCTAATGCCTGGGCTAAAGCCTTTTTAATCTGATGTACGAACTCAGGGCTATTATCTGATGAAATCTTAGAAGGGCAACCAAATCTAGGAATAATTTCTTTAAGAAAGATTCTGGCAACTTGTATAGCTTTCTTATTAGTAGTTGGAAAGGCTTCGATCCATCCTGAATAGGTATCAATTATAACTAGCAGGGCTACATATTTCTTACTCCTAGGCATGTCAGTAAAGTCAACAATGACATAGTCCACTGGAAAATAAGCGATTGGTTGTTGACCAGGCGGTACTACCGGTCCTTGGTGAGCATTTGTTTGAGCACAAATGGAACATTGAGAACACACTTGTGCTGTTAGCGAAGAAGCAAAGGGAAGATAGAAAAATCGTTCAAGCTGCTGTAATAATGCAGTTTTTCCCAAATGATGTTGCTTATGGGCCTGAAAAATAAGAGGGTGGGCAAGTGCAAGAGGAACAGCAATGCGCCCATCTGGAAGGATGTACCAGCCTTTAACCAATTCAGCTTATACATCCTGCTTCAACTTTTGGCTTTCCTCTTTAGTATATGTAGGATCAAGTTTTTCCAAGTAAGTGACATCTGACTGGGGGGGGGGGCTTCTAACATGGCTCTTTTGGCTTCTTTGTCTGCATTCCTATTGCCCTGGGTAATAAGACTTGAGTCTTTTTGACGTCCAGGACAATGGATGATTGCAACTTAGACGGTAACTGAGCTGCCTTAATAAGTCTTTTAATCAAAGTTGCATATTGGATGATCTTGCCTGTGGAGTCCAAATATCCTCTTTCTTTGTAGATGGCGGCATGTGCGTGAATTGTGAAAAATGCATACTTACTGTCTGTATCACATTTAAAATAATTCCTGCAGCTATTTCCAATGCTCGGGTTAGAGCATACAATTCCACAAATTGTGCACTTGCTTGGCTGGGTAATTGTGCTGATTCTACAATTGTAGTTTGAGAAACAATTGCATACCCAGAGTATCTAATTCCTTGATCCATAAAGCTGGATCCATCGGTAAACCACTGAAAGTCTGGATTATGCAATGGTTGGTCCATAAGGTCAGGTCTGCAAGAATATTGTAGTTCTAGTGTTTGCATGCAGTTATGCACAGGCATAGTTGAATCTGGTATTGGCATAAGGGTGGCCGGATTGAGAGTAGAGCATTGTTTCAGTGTAACTTGTGGATTTTCTAATAAAAGAGCCTGTATCTTATGCATCCTTTGATTGCTTATCCATAAATGTCCCTTATTGTCAATAATTGTCTCCAGGGCATGACTAGTACAAACAGCCACCAGAGCAGAAAAGGTTAACTTATTTGCTTCCTGTAGTAACAGCATAACTGCTGCTAGAATTTTTAAACATTGTGGCCATCCTTGTGCTGCCATATCTAATTGCTTTGATAGATAAGTGACTGGGCAATTCCACTTTCCCTGTTTTTGGGTAAGGACTGCTAAAGCCACATTCTGCCTCACATCGACATAAAGTGAAAATGACCTAGATATATCCGGCAGTCCTAGAGCTGGTGCTGTAGTGAGAGCTTGTTGAAGACATTGCATTGCTAGGGTTTGCTCTTGTCGCCACAAAAGAGGTTCCTTATCTGGTCCCCTTAAAACTTGGTACAATGGTTTAGCTGTGAGAGTGAAATTAGGAATCCAAATCCTACAGAAGCCTGTAATCCCCAGAAAGGCTCTAACTTCCTGTTTTGTTTGGGGGGTGGGAATCTGTAACACAGCCTGCTTTCTCTGGGGGCCTAGAGTTCTCTGCCCTTGTGATAGTTCATAGCCTAAATACATTACAGTCATTTGAACTAATTGCACTTTCTTTTTGGACGTTCTGTAGCCACAGTCTTGTAACATCCTGAGCAGTTTGGATGTGTTTTCAAAGCAATCCTCCCTGTTTTGTCCAGTTATTAGAACATCATCCACATATTGAAGGCAACAGTCCTCTTGCCTGACTAACTTCAAATATGCAAGATCTTGAGCTAAGGCTTGCCCAAAACACGTGGGTGAATTCTTAAAGCCTTGTGGTAGTCTAGTCCAGGTATATTGAGTCTTAACTTGTGTTTTTGGATTAGCCCATTCAAATGCAAAGATTGGCTGACAACTCTCAGCTAAAGGTATGGTGAAAAATGCATCCTTTAAGTCCACAACTGAAAACCATTTAGCAGATGCGGGTATTGTACTCAAAAGAATATATGGATTAGGAACAGTGACATGTAGGGCAGTGGTTCTCAACCTGTGGGTCGGGACCCCATTTGGGGTCGATCGACCATTTCATAGGGGTCGCCAAGCAAGGCTGTCCGCCATTTTTTTTGTTCGCCATTTTTTTGTCCGCCATTTTTTCCCCTTTTCCGGCGGGTGCCTTACCTCCCTTGGGCTGGGCCAGCTGGTGGTCGGCCTGCTCCATCTCTGCCGCTTGCCAGCTATGCCTCGGCCGGCGCAGGGGGCGGAACCACGCATGCGCAGCGCTCCCGGGCAGGGAAAGTCCTCGACTTACGACCGGTTGGGTAGTCCTCGATTTACGACTGGTTTAGTCCTCGACGTACGACCGGTTTAGTCCTTGACTTACAACTGGTTTAGTCCTCGACTTACGACCGGTTGGGGTCGCGGCATTAAAAAGGTTGAGAACCACTGGTGTAGGGTCAAAGTCAGTCCATTCACAGGGCGTAAATCTTGGACTAGTCTCCACTGCCCGTCGGGCTTACGAACAGGTAGAATTGCAGTATTCCAGGGTGACTGAATTTTTCTAATGATTTTTGCTATCAAGTATTTTTGGATTAATTCTTGAATGGCAATAGCAGCCTCTGAAGTATAATATCGTTGAGGCACTCTAACAGGATATGCTTGCGGTTTTAGTTCCACCATAACGGGCGTGTCATATTTTGCAAATCCAGGGGGGTTATCCTCTGCCCACAGGAGTGGGACATTAAATTGTTGCCACTCAGTGCTTTCTGCTTTTTCTTCAGTTACTACCATTATGCGCCATATTTCTTCCACTGGGTGGCGCACTTGAATTAATTGTTTTCCATTGTCAAAGGAGATTGTGGCTTTCAACTTATTTAACAAATCTCTTCCCAGTAATGGGACTGGGCAGTCTGGGACATATAAAATTGATGTTTAATGATTCCTTGTCCCACTTGGCATGTTAGGGGTTCCAGGAGTGGTCGAGATTGAGTTTCTCTGGATACTCCCTGAATTTGGATGGTCTGGTTTGATGGCTTGCCAATAGATTTATTTAGGACCAAACTGGGAGCTCCCGTGTCAACTAACATTGGGACAGTCGGTCCTCCCACCCGTATTTTAACAATGGGCTCTGGGGGTGGGACCATGGAACCCAGTCCTCTTCAATCTCCTCATTCCATGTCGGCTAAGCCAATCATGTTTTCCTCTCTTTCTTCCGTGTGACTGGGATAGGCTGGACACCCTCTTCCCCTTAAGCTTCCCCTGTAACTTCTTTGGAAAGTCCCTCTAAATCCTCTCCCTCATCCTCTTCCATACTGGCAAGATTGTCCTTTAGGTTGGCCATTCCTCTGGGGGCACTCCCTTTGCCAGTGTCCTTCCTGTTTACAGATGGCATATTGGTTGGGTCCGATGCGCATTCCACCCAAGGCTACTGTTAACATTTCAGCCTTCTTTTTTTCTTTTTGATCTGACTTACGCTCTTCTTCCTTTTCACGATTACGGAAAACTTTCTGAGCTATTTCCATGATTTCTGCTATATTCTTCCCTAAGGCCCCTTCTGTGCATTGTAACTTTTTCTTTATGTCTGGGGCACTTTGGGTGATAAATCTTTCAATTAGGAGTGGGCGATTGTGTGCCAACTCCATATCAAGACCTGTATTTATTTTATAGGCTTCTATCAGTCGGCTGAGAAAAGCGGTTGGTGATTCATTTTTATCTTGCCAAATACTAGTTACTGCAGCATAATTAACTGGATGGATTACGGCTTCCCTCAGAGCTTCTAAACATAAAAGCCGATAATTCCGCAACAGAGTTTGATGTTGCATATTGTTAGCATTCCAGTCTGGTCTCTCTTCTACTGCTGAGGTATCCCTGTCAACTTGGTAATTTACTCCCCCATCAGGATGTCGGCGGGCAAGTACTTTTAATTTACCTAACCTATATTTCTCCCTCCCTTCCATATCCAGTAAGGTAGAAATAAGTTGTTGCATATAATCCCACGTGGGATTATGCGTCTGGATAATAGTAGAAAATAAATCTATTACTTCTTGAGGTTTTTCTGAAAATGGTCCATATTGCTGACGCCAATTGAGTAGATCAGTGGTCGTAAAGGGAACATACTGGAGCATTGGAACATTGGTGTTGTTTGGTCCAGGGACCAACACTTCTCTTATAGGGGCTATCATTTCTTCTGTTTTTGCCCTTGTATTACTTCTAGTTCGACTAGAAACTGATGTTTTGCTGTCATCGCTATCCAAGTCCTGTTTTTCCTTCTGAACAGTTTGTTCCTTTTTTATCTCTCTTTCCACACCGGCTTCTGGTTTAAGGTGGACTTCATTCCTTTCACCCGGAGGGGGTGGAATTTGCTGATATATTCCTCTTCTTCTCTTCTAGGAACATAGGGCAGGGGCCTGGCAACTTCCTCCCTTTCTTCCTGGCTCAAAATCTTAGCTTTTGTATGAGGTTTGGCTTTTTGGTTTGCCAAATATATTTTAGCACATTCTATCTGACACTTTGCTAACCACCGAGGCTTTTCTGCAATATTAATCTGCCATTGGTCTATATAGGGATATTGGTCCCAATGACCACTTCCAGTCACAATTTGATAAACCCGTGCCACAAGTTCGAGATTCACCAATCCCTCTTTGGGCCACCTTACGCCAAAGGTGGTCTATTCAGATTCACAGAATCTTTTTAATATGGCTGGATTTGGTCATGGGTCCCCATAGTCCCTAGAAAAACTTTTTTTAAAATTTGCCAACATACACTGAAGTGGCGTCTGACCAATGCCCTTCTTAGTCTGGTTTCCTCCCATTCCTCCTTAACACACTACCACCAACCTGGAGTGCCGGACGTTCCAACGGTCACTCTTCAGGAAATGCAATGATTTAACCACCCACACAATCCTACCTATTGAAGACTTAAGGACACCGCCTTGTCTTCTAGGGGGTGATCAATCCCCTCTTCTGATCCAAACAGGATCAGGTATCCCCTTTTTATAATACTTGCCTGCAGGCGTTCCAGACCCTTCTGTGGATTCAAGACCCGTCTGCTACCCTCGGTGGATCCTTGACTGGAGTGCTTCGCTGGTGGGTGCGTTTCCCTCCCTTCCTGTAGAGGTCTCCCCATAGGCAAAGGCTACGGAGCCAGCTTGGAGGAGTCGCCGTTAGGAGAGGGGCTACTCACCAGGGCAATCCGTCTGGAAGGTCAACGGCCTCTTCCTAAAAGTCCTGGCGGAGTCGCCATAAATTCTTGTGGAAAACGAAAGGACTTTTACAAATTCCAGAGGGTTTTTAGCAGAGAGATTTATTGCGCAGGTTCATAAGCATTAGAGACAAGCAATTCTGAACCCTGAGGGTGGGATCAGACTTCAGTTTTATACTATCCTTCTTTCAGGAACAAAGAACTACACATTGAAATACACATTGTAATACATTAGGTTCGTTTCTCACAGGTATACAATGGAGGGTTTGCTACATACATTGTATCCATGTGCAATGCGCATTAGGTTAGTCACATATTACTGACACAGAATTTTCCCAGTGATTATGCATTATTCCTGACACATCATTATTCTAGTAATTATGCAGACAAATCATAATTTTAGTAATTGTTCATTATTCCACCTTAATATAAACTAAAATATTTCAAAATCTAGCAATAATTGTTTCAAAAAGACTTAACAAGAAGTTTTTATTAGTAATACCACTAGCAGAAGAAGCAGGAATAATTTTCAATTAACGTTTAATTGAAACTATTCAATTTGATGAATTTGGGCAAAATACCAATTCTAACAAAATGTGTGGGGTAAGGCAGAGTATAGATGGTATGTCAATTTTTGGTGAAAGTAAGTGATAGTGATGGTGTAATATAGTATCAGCTTTCTGAAGTTTTGCTATAGTAAGATAAAATATGTACTTTCTTCAGTAAATCTTATTTTTCTGTAAGAGTTTTCCAATTCTCCAGTTTTATTTTACTTTTCTGATTGATGATTTCTTAAAAAGCAATATTCGTGGTTTATGTTTAATTAAAATGAATGAAGGCAAATATAAATATACCTAGGACAATGTTGCAGGATCCAATCTGGGTTGGTCAGTGGGCCCAGAGGTTATTGTCTTCTGAACTTTTGGACTTGATCTGGAGCCCATCTTCAGGAACTTCTGTCTAGCTGATTGTGTGCTGTTCTTTGTGTAGTATTTATATGATGCCTGTTATATATGGCTTTTTAGATGTTGATTGGGGTGTGTTGATGGCTGGCTTTTACGTCATTGGCTATCATTTTCTTGTGCTGCCCAGTCCTTACCTTCTAAGTACTTGATATGTGATTGGTAAATCAATGCTCCTATTGACTAATGAGAGGTCTGTTTCCTAGGCTTCAATCACTTCCTTGGCTGTTTTTGTGCCTGCTCGTCCAACAATCTTAGTACCTACAAAGTTGAATGTGTGTCCTTGTTCATTGCAGTATGAGGCTACCAATGAGTTCAGGTCTCCTCATCTCATCGCTCCCGTGTTCTTGTAATCTGATGGTTAATTTCCTCTCTGTCTGTCTTACATAGTCACAGGGACAATCCATGCAGGGGATTTGGTAGATTACTTGGAAATACACAAAGGCACGGTGTATGGAAATGCATGGTGTTCTAGTTCACTCAGGACTGTTTCTGCAATGACTCCGGATATTGAGGATCCTATGTGTGTTCCTTTTATTTGTTCATACATTTCACTTTTGAATATGAAAAAGTTGACAGTATTGGAGTTGCTTTATGATTTGTATCCTGGTTAGGTTGTTCTGTTGTACTCTAGCTAAGTGGGGAGGGATGAATGTATATAGGGACACTACATCAAAGGAGACCATCATCTCATTGGAAGCCACATTTAAGCCTTGTAGTTTCTCAGCAATTGTGTGGAAACAGCAGTCACATCATCCACATTTGTCATCATCAAGAGAAATGCACTTAAAGACTTTCATACCACACTGACCTCCATCTTCCCAGACATACAGTTCACAATGGAGGAAGAAACAGCTAGGCAATTACCATTTTTAGATGTATTTGTCAATAGACAAGAGGATGGAAGCCTAGAAACTAAAGTTTATCGCAAGGCTGCCAACACTCCATGCATTCTGAATTTCAACAGCAACCATCCACTGTTACACAAACAGAGTTGCATCAGAACATTATAAGGCAGGCTGAGAGTCCATTGTAGTACCCAGCAAGCCAAACAGCTGGCGAGCAGGTACCTACATGAACAATTCAACCAGAATGGGCGACAGTCATTTGTTACAAGATGTCAATCATTTGTCACAAGATGTCTGTGCAACACAGTGGGGAGAGAAAAGAAGAAACAAGGTACAATACCAACCACATGGCACACCTTGCTATACATCAAGAACTTTTCAGAAATAGTAGAATGCAGCTTTCAAGATCTGCAAGTGGGCATTGCATACCACCCAGAGGCTACCATATGAGGACAAATTATGTATTATAAAGTTTGCTTGGAGGTGGGTGATACTTCCAATGTAATCTACCAAATCCCCTGCATGGATTGTCCCTGTGACTATGTAGGACAGATAGGGAGAAAGCTAACCATCAGATTACAAGAACACGCATGTGGTCAGACAAGGAGACTCAAACTCATTGATAGCCTCACACTACAATGAACAAGGACACACATTCAACTTTGCAGCTACTAAGATTGTTGGACGAGCAGGCACAAGTGATTGAAGTGATTGACTGCAACAGGAGTGCTGATATACCAACTGCATATCAAGTGGTAGAGCATGAGGGCTGTGCAGCACAAGAAAATGATAGTCAATGACTTAAAAGCCAGCCATCAACACACTTCAATCAGCATCTAAAAAGTCACATACCAGAGGCACCATATAAATACCACACACAGAACTGCACACACTCTGCTAGAGAGAAGTTTCCTGAAGATGGACTCCAAAAGCTCAGAAGACAAAACTTTTGGTTTCAGTGTCCAGCCGAGATTTTATCCTACTTAATTAAAATAATGATTCATAGTTTTGCAGAAAAATAAATATTCTTAATAAATTTAAAAAAAAATATGATCTTACATGATGCTTACAAAACAGTAGTCTTCTAGCATGATTGCAACACAGATTAGTACTTCTCTATTCCCTTGATTGCTAAAAAAAATGATGGTAAATAAATAAGATAAACTAGAAATTCACGTTAATCAGGGCAGATATGATATTGTTGCCATTACCGAAACATGGTGGGATGAAACCCAGAAATGGAACACACAGTTAGAGGGATTTAAATTATTTAAAAGAAACAGATCAAATAAAAGAGGAGGTGGAGTTGCTCTCTATATAAGAAATAACTACATCTCTACAGAAATAGAGCACAACAATGATGAAAACTGTCTTGAATGCATTTGGGTCAATATAAAAGGGGGGGGGATGACATTGCCATAGGTGTATACTATAGGCCACCCAACCAAACAGAGGAAATAGATGAACTTTTTGCTAGTTAGCTAACTAAGGTATGTAGGAAGCACATCACAATAGTAATGGGGGACTTTAACTACCCTGACATCAACTAGGAGACAAGTGGAAGATCAAACAGATTCCTGACAAACATAGCAGAAAAATTTGTCTCCCAAAAAGTAGAAAAGGGAACTAGAGGATTAGCCATTTTGGATCTAATTCTCACTAACAGAGATGAAATGATAGAAAGTGTTGAAGCCATAGGAACCTTGGGAAGAAGTGATCATGCAATATTGGAATTCAACATTATGGAAGCACAAGCAATAGAACACAGTCAAACTAGAGTCTTGAACTTCAAGAGAACAAATTTCAATAAACTTAGAGAGGGTTTGGGAAGGATTCCATGGATGAGAATCCTCCAGGGGAAAACAACTCAAGATGCTTGGGAAATTTTGAAAAGTGAGATAATAAAAGCCCAGTCTAGCACAATACCAACAAAGAGGAAAAATAACAGCTCTCAAAAGAAACCAGCATGGCTGCACAAAGAACTCTCTGATAAATTGAAAGATAAAAAGGACAAGTATAGGAAGTGGAAAGAGGGACACATAACTAAGTCAGAATATCAGCAAATAGCCCGAACCTGCAAAGATGAAGTGAGGAAAGCTAAGGCTCAAAATGAACTAAGATTTGTGACCAAAGTCAAAAGTAACAAAAAAAGCTTCTTTCAACATGTAAAAAACAAGAAAAAAGTGAAGGAAATGATTGGTCCATTAGTGGGTGAAAGTGGCAAGAAGGTGACAAGTAACAGGGAGAAAGCAGAACTATTTAACTCATTTTTCGCATCTACCTTTACACAAAGGGAAAAAGCAGACCAACCTATCAAAAATAGTGCCATAAAAACAGAATAGAAACACAAGTTAAGATAGACAAGAAAATGGTAAGTGAGCACCTGTCCAGCCTAGACGAGTTCAAATCACGAGGACCAGATGGATTACACCTCAGGGTTCTCAAGGAACTGGCAGATGTGATCTCAGAACCACTGAACTATATTTTTCAAAGATCCTGGAGCATTGGAGAACTACCAGAGGACTGGAAAAGAACTGATGTAGTTCCCATCTTCAAAAAAGGGGAAAAAATGGATCCAGGAAATTACAGACCTATCACCCTGACCTCAATACCTGGGAAGATTCTGGAAAAGATAATCAAACAACGAATCAGCAAACACCTACAGGCAAACAAAGTCATTATTAAAAGCCAACACGGGTTTGTCAAAAACAGATCATGCCAGACAAATCTTATTGCATTCTTTGACCAAGTGACAAAATTAGTGGATCAGAAGAATGCTGTGGATATAATTTACTTGAACTTCAGTAAGGCATTTGACAAAGTAGATCACAACCTACTACTTGATAAGATAGAAAAATGTGGGTTAGACAGCATCACCACCAGATGGAACCGTAGCTGGCTGACCGGCCATACTCAGCATGTAGTCCTCAATGGAACCACATCTACATGGAGGGAAGTGTGTAGTGGGGTGCCCCAGGGCTCTGTTCTGGGCCCAGTGTTCTTCAACATCTTCATCAATTATTTGGATGAGGGGATAGATGGGGAACTCATCAAATTTGCAGACCACACCAAGCTGGCAGGAATAGCCAACACTCCAGAAGACAGGCTTAGGATACAGGAGGATCTGGACAGACTTGAACACTGGGCACTATCTAACAAAATGAAATTCAATGGTGAAAAAAGTAAGGTTCTACATTTAGGCAAGAAAAACCAAATGTGTAGGTATAGTATAGGGCGTACCTTGCTCAATAGTAGTAACTGTGAGAGGGATCTCGGAGTCCTAGTGGACAATCATTTAAATATGAGCCAGCAATGTGCTGCAGCTGCCAAAAAAGCCAACACAGTGCTAGGCTGCATTAACAGAGGGATAGAATCAAGATCACGCGAAATATTAATACCACTCTACAATGCCTTGGTAAGGCCATACTTGGAATACTGCATCCAGTTTTGGTCACCACAATGTAAAAAAGATGTTGAGACTCTAGAGAGAGTACAGAGAAGAGCAACAAAGATGATTAAGGGACTGGAGGTTAAAACATATAAGGAAAGGTTGATGGAACTGGGTATGTCTAGTTTAATGAAGAGAAGGACGAGGGGGGACATGATAGCAGTGTTCCAATATCTCAGGGGCTGCCACAAAGAAGAGGGAGTCAAGATATTTTCCAAAGCGCCTGAAGGCAGGACAAGAAGCAATGGATGGAAACTAATCAAGGAGAGAAGCAACCTAGAACTAAGGAGAAACTTCCTGACAGTTAGAACAATTAACCAGTGGAACAACCTGCCTCCAGAAGCGGTGAATGCTCCAATACTGGAAGTTTTTAAGAAGAAACTGGACAGACATTTGTCCGAAATGGTATAGACTTACCTGCCTGAGCAGGGGGTTGGACTTGATGACCTCCAAGGTCCCTTCCAACTTTATTATTATTATTATTATTATTATTATTATTATTATTATTATTATTATTATTATTATTATTATTGTTGTTGTTGTTGTTGTTGTTGTTGTTGTTGTTATTGTTATTGTTATTATTATGTAAAGAAGGAAGGAAGGAAGGAAGGAAGGAAGGAAGGAAGGAAGGAAGGAAGGAAGGAAGGAAGGAAGGAAGGAAGGAAGGAAAGGCAGTATGGGGATCGCTTGTAAGTGTTCTTAAAATTGGCTATTGCTTCTCCTATAATTGCTTAAATTGTCTAACTGAACTATTATAAAATAGTTTTTTGAATTCTGAGCCGCCCAGAGTTGTTTCCTGAGATTGGTGGCTATAGTAATCAATGAATTAAACAAACAGATAAATAATAAATTTAATTGCCTAAATATCTAATTTATACTGATTTTATTTGTATCTAAAAATGCTTATAAAATTTATTTATTTATTTATTTATTTAATTACATTTATATCCCGCCCTTCTCCTTGCGGACTCAGGGCGGCTAACAATTAGATAAAATACAAACATAGAAAACACCTTTAAAATTAATTAAAAAGAAATATTTAAACTAATCTGATTAAAAGTAATTAAAACCCCTTTAAAATCCCTTAGGCCAGTCCCGCAAGCTGGAAC
>NW_015386889.1:300872-320547 GCF_001527695.2 Protobothrops mucrosquamatus
TTCACAAGGAGGGACTCAACACCGTCTATCTGAGGCACAGTGGTCTCCCTTGGACACATACTCTCCCTTATAATGACCGCCACCCCCCCGCCCCTACCCCGGGCCCTCGGCTGATGGAATGCTTGGAAACCTGGTGGGCACAGATCAACAAGGGGGACTCCCCCTTCTATGCCCAACCAGGTCTCGGTGATACCCGCCAAGTCCGCTCCCCCCTTGTGAATAAGTTCTTGAATGAGGGGGGCCTTATTTACCACAGACCTGGCATTACATAACATCAGCCGGTGGACCCGGGCCGGAGGGTCTAAGGTCCCTGGAGGTCGAGCAGAGCTCTGAGGATCGGAGCACCCACAAGCTTGTAAGTAGCGTGTGCGTGCTCCCAAAACCCGATATGGTCCTCTGCTCCCGCCATACCTGCCCCTCCCACTGACCGTACCTATCACACCACCCTCCGCCAGCCCCCCAGTCTCCTCCCTTACCACTCCGCGCCCCCCAGACGGGACCGGCCTTGGCCTCCGAGAGGACAACTATATGCTGGGTATCAGCAATCAAAGTATGAAAGTAGTCACGTAGATGTACAGTATATGTAACTTGTGTATGTGAAATGTGCATATATTTACTGTATGTAATTTTGCAGGTGTGTCCTTATGCTGCTATCTTCCCATTTCCTTGCCACGTTACTTTTGGGGAGGGAAGAGAAGATAGTAGCTAAAATGGTGTTCATCACTGAGATTCTATTCAACTTTTAATATTGTTCAGGAAACTAACATTACCACTCCCAGACTATCTCTAGGAAAATCTTGGGGAACCTGGGGAGTTTCTACTCTATAATTTTCCCCTAAGCTAAATTTAGATCTAGGAAAAAGGAACAGAATTAATGCCTTGCACTGTGATATGTATATAGGACGTTGCTTCATTCCTGCTTGCAAATATTTGAGCAAAGACATTCGCTTTTGAAGGCACATTTCCTCAAATGCTCACCATCTATTTAAATACACCATTTGGCTCATGTGTTTCTAAGTGAACAGGATTCTTTTTGTCACTGTTTGTCATAAAGAGAAATTTAATTTTCAAATAGGAGTGAGCCAGTATTCAGAAAAATTTTAGTTATGTGGCATATGCATGTGTGAGACACTTGAGATTGGGTACTACAATTTTTATTCTCCCATGAAATTCTGTTTTCCAAGAGGCAGATGAAAAGGAGTATATCTAAGAGGCATGCAAGCTCTTTTAAAGTCTTTCTCATGTAGAATGTAAAAATATATACATAATGAGATATGTTGTCAGCTGAATATTGTTCTGAACTTCCTTATGATTGGCATCTCAGTCTCATGAGATTTTTGCCACAGTAGAATTCACAACAGTGCTCTAGGCTTTTATATAAGAAACTTTTGACATAGTATAAAAATGTAGTGCAACCTTAATGTTTAAAATGACAGATAATTGAAGCCAAGCTAGAAGTTGTTTTTGGACAATTTCAGGCATTTCAAAAAAATAAAAATTGAAATTGAAATCTTTTTTGTATGCACCCATAAAAAACTTAAATTAAGTTAAAATGATGATATGTTTGTGGGGATGTCATTATAACTCCAATTCTTACATTCTTGCATCCTGACATTTAACCCAAAAATGTAAGTTATTGGTTTTGTATCATTTGCTCTCCTTAGCCACTCCTTCCTCTCCCCTCTCTATATCTTCTGGATGACTATGATCCCTTTACATTTCAAACTTGTATCCAACAATGTATATGCTAGAGTAGCAAAAAAGTAAAACTATTTGCAAGTAAATTTTCTAACTTCTTTCAAAAAATAAGTGAATCCCATGTCTCAAAATAGAGCCTTGAGAGCTTACAGAAGCTATTTTCTCAAATGCTTATCAATACTGTTTGTCCTGCTCTTTGATACTCTGATTTCTTTGCTGTATTAGCTCCTTGAGGATCTCCTCTTATGTAGTATTTTTGTCAGGGCCCACTTCAAAACCTCATCCCAAGAAAGCAGGACTCTTGAAACAGTTTCATTCCAAAAGGAACTTTTATTAGGAGACGCTAATAGCAGGCATAGAAGGCACGATCTGAGGGTTTACTGCTCAGATCAATAGGTTAAAAGAGTCCCAAGCAAACCCCACCCCAACAGTTCATCCAGTCAATTTGAATGGGCCAATCCCCAGGTGTTAAGTCCACTGTGGGAATGGAGCTGATAACAGGGTCTGTTCCCATGCTTGTGAAGATGTTGTTGGGTCTTTGCACCTTCCCTTCCTCAGCGAGTGATAAGCCAGATGGCTGGAGGCACATTCCTTTCTCACCCCAGGATGACATTAAGGGAGAGACAATTCAAAGAGTAAGTATGTAGAAATAGAGGAAAGGATACATTGTAGCAAAGCAGAAAAACATACCACAAAAACATACCCCCCTCCCTCTCAAGAGAATGGCAGAACTCTCAGAAAGAAATGAAGAAGAAAGGAAATAGATCCCCCCCAGGAAAGAATGGGTTCTGACATCCTACCCCCCTTAGAAAAAAGAGAGACCCACCTATAGAAAATAAACCAGAAAAAAGGGAGACAAGGATTAGTCTGGTTTACCTGGGTACGCAGCGTGAAACATACTAAGTAGTCGGGGGGTCCTAACATGATGTTTCTGAACCCACTCATTTTGAGAAGGCGGTAGGTGTTTCCACGTTACTAGATATTGGGTGGAACCATGATATTTTCTGGAATCTAGGATTTCTTTTATTTCAAAATGCTGTTCACCTTCTACCATTATTGGAGGAGGGGAAGGAGCTGCAGCTGGCCTTAAGGATGATTGCAGTTCGTGTTTTAAAAGGCTGTAGTGGGGGCCTCCTGTAGTCTCTCTCTTTTTCTCTCTCTCCCTCTCTCTGTCTCTCTTTCTCTCTTTCTCTCCCCCCTCTCTCTCCCTCTTTTTTCTCTCTCTCTTTCTCTCTTTCTCTTTCTCTCCCTCTCTCTTTCTATCTGTTTCTCTCTCTCTCCCTTTCTCTCTTTCTTTCTTTTTCTCTCCCTCTCTCTCTTTCTCTCCCTCTCTCCCTCTCTCTCTCCCTCTCTTTTTTCTCTCTCTCCCTCTCTCTGTCTCTTTCTCTCTTTCTCTCCCCCCTCTCCCCCTCTTTTTTCTCTCTCTCTCTTTCTCTCCCTCTCTCTTTCTCTCTCTTTCTCTCTTTTTTCTTTTTCTCTCCTCCTCTCTCTCTTTCTCTCCCTCTCTCCCTCTCTCTCTCCCTCTCTCTTTTTTCTCTCTCTTTCTCTCTCCCTCTCTCTTTCTCTCTCTCTCCCTCTCTTTCTTTCTCTTTCTCTCCCTCTCTCCCTGTCTCTTTTTTTCTCTCTCTCCCTCTCCCTCTTTCTCTTCCTCTCTCTCTCCCTCCCTCTCTCTTTTTCTCTCTGTCCCTCTCTCTTTTTCTCCCTCTCCCTCTTTTTCTCTCCCCCTTCTCTCTTTCTCTCTTTCTCCCTCTCCCTCTCTCTGTCTCTCTTTCTCTCTTTCTCTCCCTCTCCCTCTCCCTCTCTCTCCCTCTCTCTTTCTCTCTTTCTCCCTCTCCCTCTCTCTCTTTCTCTCTCCCTCTCTCTCTCTCTTTCTCTCTCTCCCTCTCTCTTTGTCTCCCTCTCTCTCTCCCTCCCTCTCTTTCTCTTTTCTCTCTCTCTTTTTCTCTTTCTCTCTTTTTCTTTCTCTCTCCCTCTCTTTCTTTCTATTTCTCTCCCTCTCTTTCTTTCCTCTCCCCATCTCTCTTTCTCTCTCTTTCTCTCCCTCTCTCTCTTTTTTCTCCCCCTCTCTCTTTCTCTCTCTCTCCTCTCCCTCTCTCTCTTTTTCTCTCTCTCTTTCCTCTCCCTCCCTCCCTCTCTTTCCTCTCCCCCTCTCTCTTTCTCTCTCTCTCTCTCTTTCTCTCTCTCCATCTCTCTCTTTCTCTCCCTCTCTCTTTCTTTCTCTCTCCCCCCTTTCCTTCTCTCCAATCTTCTGCTCACCTGGAAAACTGTCTTCAAGCTGTTCTCCAAGAGGCTGGCTCTCTCCTGCCCTTCCTGCTTCCTGCAGAGATGCAGCAAAGGGAGGAGCCCCGCCCAATAAGCTTGTCAGCTCGTCAGTGAGGTCACTCTCTCTTTTTACACACACACACACACACACAGAGAGAGAGAGAGAGAGAGAGAGAGAGAGAGAGAGAGAGAGAGAGAGAGAGAGAGAGAGAGAGAGAGAGAGAGAGAGAGAGAGAGAAGGGAAGCGCAAGTGCCTCTCTTTGTCTCTCTCTCTCTCTCTGCAAATGGCAGAGGAGGCTGGGAGCCACAGGAGAAGGCTCAAAGAGCCACATGCGGCTCCGGAGCCACAGGTTGCCAACCTGTGACCTATATTATACCTGTGCATTTGGTTTTTCTTGCCTAAATGTAGAACTTTATTTTTTTCACCATTGCATTTCATTTTGTTAGATAGCGCCCAATGTTCAAGTCTGTTAAGATCCTTAAGCCTGGAGTATTGGCTATTCTGGCCAGCTTGGTGTCATCTCCAAAGTTGATGAGTTCCCCATCTATCCCCTCATCCAAATCACTGATGAAGATATTAAAGAGCACTGGGCCCAGAACAGAGCCCTGGGGCACCTCACTACACATTTCCCTCCATGCAGACGCAGTTCCATTATGGAGTATGGCCAGTCAGCCAGCTACGAATTCATCTGGTGGTGATGCTGTCTAACCCACATTATTAAGTAGTAGGTTGTAGTCTATCAAATGCCTTACTGAAGTCCAAGTAAATTATACCCACAGCATTCCTCTGGTGCACTAATTGTCAAGTGTCTGAGTAACGAAACACTTAAAAGGACTTTCAGGCATGTTTTCTCCTAAAAGCATTTATTAATGTTACAATACGTCAGCACAGCATGGTGGAATGCTTAGATCTGTTTCTCTTCCGTTACGCATAACATTGCAAACATTTTCCACTCCCTTATTGTAGGGTCATGGTTCACATCTTCCAATCAACTTGGAAGATGTGATTTACTTCCAGTTTCTTTCTCCCAGATTGCCCATCTCCGCTCACTCTCAGTAAATTTCTTAGAGGTGTAGGCACAGGGTTGCAGGATCCCATTTTTGTTCTTTTGCAGTACAACAGCAGAATACACCACTACAAACCCCACTTGCACAGTCACCATTGGGAGGCCTGCAGCTGCAGGGGGCACTACCAGCCTCCACTGCCCAGCAGCAGAGGGCCCACCAACCATGGGATTGGCAGGCAGGAAGGGGCCAACTGCAACTGGGGGCACCACATCAACAGCAGGGAGCCCAGCAGCCATGGGACCAACAACTGGGGTGGGGCCAGCAGCAACAGCCCCAGTGGGGACCGCAACAGCCTGTTTTTGCACCACCCTTCAATGCAACCTTCAATGGAGATCCAGAGAAGCTGATTTTTTTTCTCAACCAAGGGCGCTCTCACTTGAACCATTGGGCCTACCACTATCCGGACCCAGGTGCCGTGGTCGACGTATTTGCATCCAACCTAGAGGGAGAAGCAGCTGAGGCCTATGGATGGGTCCTCAAATTGTTCTTTCAGACCTAAGAGGAAAAGGTGGGGATCTTCCAATTCATGGGCTTGCTCACTATATAAGTTATTCAGCCATTCAGACACTAATTTTGTCACCTGGTCAAATAAGATTTGTCTGGCATGATTTGTTTTTGAGAAACCCTTGTTGGCTTTTGGTAATGACTTTGTTTGCCTCTAGCTGTACGCTAATTCGTTGCTTGATTAATTTTTCTAGAATCTTCCCAGGTATTGAGTCAGGCTGATAGGTCTGTAGCTTCCTGGATCCATTTTTCCCCCTTTTTTGAAGATGGGAACTATATCAACTCTTTTCCAGTCCTCTGGTAGTTCCCCAACACTCCAGGATCTTTGAAAGATATGTTCAGTGTTCTGAAATCACATCTGCCAGTTCCTTCAGCACTTTGGGGTATAATCCGTCTGGTCCTGGTGATTTGAACTTATCTAGGGTGGACAGGTGCTCACTTGCCATTTTCTTGCCTATCTTAACTTGTCTTTCTAATCTGTTTTCTATGGTACTGTTTTTGATAGTACCATATTTTATTCTGAGTGAGGTGCTCACAAAATTGCAAGGTTGACTTCTGACAATTTTTGTCAAAGGTTCTGCATAAAAACTGAAGACTTGTTGGCAATAGGAATACAAATTACTGTTGTGGCCTGGATTCAAGACAAACAGGTATAAATCAGAACTGATTTTCTGAATGTATTTTGAACTTGCTCCATTCAGCAATCATTTCTTCTCACTAATCTAATCTCAATCAGTTTCCCTGAAGTTTCAATATAATAAAACTAGTAGAAGTACAGAAGCTTTTCCAAATGGGATTTTAAAACAAAATACTGTTTTTATTAATGTAAATCACCATTATGCAGCAAGGAGGAATAATATTGTCACAGTTTTCAACAGTGATTGGGGAAGCTAGGATGCACACTCATAGATGCACAAATCCATACCCAGCGGCTGAGAATGGCGTGGCTGAAAGATGGAATGGAGTCTTGCAGACCATGAAAGACTCACTGCTGGAGGATTCTGGTCTGAGCAGGTCGTATTGGGGCAAAGCCATGTTGACTGCTAATTATAGGCTCTATAAATGATACTTCATATGCTGTGCTATATGGGAGAAAGCCAGCTCTAGCACATTTAAGAGTGTTTGGAAGCAATACATGGGTGCATATTCCAAAGGCAATCAGGAGAAAAGGGCAAAAAAAGGCTAGAAAGCTCAGGTTTATGGGCTATGAGCCTGGCTCAAAGAGCTATCACTTTAGCTATGGAAGCAGAAGGATAGTAATTTCCAGATCTGCAGAGCAAACTTGGGACAGAATTGATGCCAATTCTGGGGATGATCCACTTAGTGACGGTGACTCACTTAGTGATGGTGTCAGCATTCAGGAAGGAGAAGCTGAAAAAGAGCAAGAAAAGGAATCAGAAGAAGATGGTAACTCTGATGTGAAGCAGGAAATGATTGACAGTCAAGAGCATTCAATGCCACAAAGGTCAGAGTGATGGAACAAGAGGATTACACCTGACAGATATTCTGCTGGGAAAGTAAAGGTGTGTAATGTGTGGTATGAGCCAAGAAACTATCAGGAGGTATTGGAAGTACCCAAAGTGAAGCAAGTGAAGTGGAAAGAGGCCATGGACAAAGAAATGAAATCCATGGATGAACATAAAGTGTTCACCTCTATGGTTTTGCCACAAGGTTACAAAGCTGTAGGATGTAAATGGGTATACAAAAAGAAAGTGTTACCCAACAATGAAGTCCAATATAAGGCATGATTAGTGACACAGGGGTTTTCGCATGTGGACTATGATGTATTTGCACCAAAAAGTGAAACCATAAGGTTGGAACTGGCATTGGCAATGGCACGTGGGCATAAAATTTGGCACTTTGATATAACCACAGCATTCCTCAATGCAGAGTTGGAGGAAGAAATTTACATGGTTCAAGCACTAAGGTATGAAAGTAAAAAGCCTGGCATTGTGTATAAACTGAACAAGGCCATTTATGGGCTGAAGCAGTCAGCCAGAAACTGGAACATCTGTTTAGATGTGGCATTGAAGGGTCTTGGGTTCAAGTGTTGTAAGGCTGATGGTTGCATATATACTGCAAGATTCCACGGTGGGGATTGCCAATTATTAGCATTTGTGAATGATCTTTGCTTTATTGCAAAGGATCTAGCAGGTGAAGGAATTTACTAATCAATTGGAGAAAAAGTTTGAACTGAAAAGTCTGGGTGAAATACAAAACTATCTTGGTATAGAGATACCAAAAACTGAGAAATGTGGCTACGTTCTCAGTGAACAACTGTTGGAGAGATACAGCATGAAGGATTATAATTCTGCTCCAACACCTATGAGCATAGATTTTCACAACACTTTGGGTGAGGACAAAAGTGAAGCCTGTGATCAGGAAATACATCAGTCAGCAATAGGAAGCCTGTTATATCTGTCACAGTGGTCCAGAACATACATAGCTTGTGCAGTAAGCATCTTAAGTCACTTTACTGCCGCACCAATGCAGTTGCATTGGATGAGTGTGAAGAGAATTCTCAAGTATTTGCAGGGAACTGTGAATTTGGGTCTTCAAATACAGGTCTCTGAAGAGTTCAAGTTAAAATGTTATGTTGACAGTGATTATGCCAATGATGTGCAAACCAGAAAGTCCAATTCTGGGTTTGTGGTATTATTTGGAGGGACTTTGATTGGATGGAAGTCCAGAAAACAAACAACTGTAGCTATTTCTACTGCGGAGGCAGAATTTATTGCTCTGTCTGAACTTTGTTCAGAGGTAGCCTGGTATGTACAGCTGTTAAAGGATTTAAACATAAAAGAAGATGTAATAGTATTTGAAGATAATGCTGCTTGCATTAAAATGGCAACAGTGGGAAAGTCTGCATATAAAATAAATTTCAGTTATTAAAAAGAATCTTGTTCTGCCAGCAGCTGTCATCAGTGGGAGTGGAATTCACTGGAATTACTCACCATGATTCATTAAAGTTTATGAATAACTCAACATGTTTGCATTGATAGTTGGAAGAAACTACATTATAATTGCTACAAGAAATTTAAGTAAAAAACTTTCTCTTATGTCTAGATGCTGCTTCATATATCTAGAGACTGGGGAGATGATGAGAAATGTATTCATATAAGAGAGAGAAAATAGCGGATCTTGTCCAATAACTAGACATTCTCATTCCAAGGTTGGCAAGCTTATGCTTTCCTTAAACTTTAGTGCTATCTTTAGATAAACGTTTCTCTTGCAGGAAACATCATAAATTATAAATAAATCCTATATATTTTACAGTGAGGGCCAAATTCATGAGCCAATTCAGGTCATACTCTGAATCTTAAACAGACTGTGTGAAAATGAGGCCATAGTGAAATTCAAGTATTTTCAATTTCTTCTGTTATTAATATTTTCACCTGCTGAATTTTGCTTAGTATTTTCCATAAACTAAATATACATATTTAAGCAACATATTGTTTAAAAGAAGGGAAATTTATAGAGAAGTTTCAGTAGTGTTATTGATACATAACACTTTGAGTTTTTCTAGGTTAAAGATTAAAGACAATGGCATTTATGATTGGGGCTTTATATAATCCTTTTTATTTTTCATTCTCTCTGAGGATTATTAAGGTTGAAGTGATTTACATGTGTGCTTCTTTTCTTATTAGTCCTAAGCATTGGACTATTGAATTAAAAATTACATCTTCCCTAGCCACTTCCTTTACTGTCTTGATATGGAGGTCTCTGTCAGCTTTATCACAATTTTGTCAAGCTTTAAATATGGATGCAGAATTTTTAGAAAGCTTAATGGGCAGTATCAGAAACTCTAGAAACAGCAACAGCACTCAGTTATACTAAAGATTCAAATGGAATCACAAATGACAATTAGAGGTAATAAACATAAGTACATTCAAAGTTTTCAAAATGCTACATATGTGAATCTGAAAACCTTGCAATATAGGTCACTATTTTGTCCCAGTTCTGCAAAGGCAGAATGCTGAAAGACAGTAATTTGTCAAGAGTGGTGTACTTTAAAGCTAAGACTTGCTTATTCATAGTTCAGCCTCATAATCACTTTATCATATATCTATGCTAGGTGAACCATAATTTTTTTATGTTGAAGTGCCTATCCTCTGGAATACCATTTTCCTCAAGTGGCCCAATTTTGCAAACATTTTATAAAGTGTCAAGAGTGATTTGCTTTTCATCTAGTTTCTTCTCTGCTCTCAACTTGACAACAACAGGGAGAGGAGTAGTTGAATTGCGTAGAGTGGGAATGGAATACCAAGACTTCAGATTGTGAGGCATTGTTTCCCCCTTCAAGGACATGCTACACAGGTGTTTGAATGATCCAGACAGTTCCCATAGCAAATGGAGTGTAGGTGATTGGACAACACAATGGACTAAGGGGAGCAGCCAAAGAGGGAACTCTTGTTTAATTATATGGATCTTTGAGTGGGAAATTCAGAGCTGGTTTTGCTTCTTTTGTGCCAATGTAGTTTATTCAATAAAAGTATTACTTTTGGGAAGAACAATGTCCCAGGAGTTTTTTTCTTGGATTCTCTAGCTGGACATCTGACATAAAACCTTCATGACATGGCTGTTTTCCTGAGTGTGTGAAGAAATTAATGAGGTTAATGAGATGGATTTTATTTATGATTAATGTTGTCCTTGGCTGCCAGTGGAGTGTGTGTATGTGGTCCTCGATTCTATCATGTCCGATTCTCAGAGACAGCCAAGTCCCTGCAGTTTGCTTGGCAGGGTTTCTCAGAAGTAGTTGCCATTGTTTCCTATCCAAGATCACCCAGTTGGCTTTCTCAGATTATATTCTGGAGAACCATTACCAATAAAACAACAGTTAATGAACTAATAAATCATATCAAATTTGATATGAATTGATATAACACAGCTTCTTGAATACTATTCAATATAATTCAAATAGTTTATATAAATAATTTGATTGTTTATTCTTCCTCTACTGGTTCCATGTCTAGCTTTCACTGACTCTTCTTTTTTCTGATCATCAGGTAATAGTGATATTATACTGAATAAACTCAATCCCAAGGATCTGCTCTTCTACCTGTATGGATTTCTGCTTAATTTTTATATCATGAAAGAATTTTTAAAAATGTGATTTCTCACCTCTAAATGAAGTGATTTAACCTTCCCAAAGGCTTCAGTTTTTAAAGCAAACATATGAGCCACATATTAAAATTGTCGTAGAAACCCAGAGAACCAAGAAACAGGACGTTTCCCTGGTAGCATTCATTTTCCAACTAACTTCCAAATGGCATCAATTAATGTCTTCAGTTTTAGCAGTCATCAGATATATAGTACTTCTAATCCAAAAATGCTTTATTGCTGAATGCTTATTGCTCCCATGCAGAAAATTTTCTTATACTACATTTGGAAAAACTAGATTTTTACATCTTTTGTTTATAATTATATGGATGTGTAAACATTTAGTTGCATTATGATTTTTTTCTATTAGGCTTTGTGTTGTTCTGAGATACTTTATGATTGCCTGAAGTATATTCATGTAGAATCAATCATCTTGACATAATAGTGCCTTTAAGTTCAACATAGTACACTTTACTGGAAGCCAATTAAGCAAAAAGATTGTAAAATAATCTTCCTGACTTTTGGAGTTAATTCAATTATTTTTGTTCAAGCTTAAATAATAATCAATACAGAAATTTGCATAACATTTTTTTACTGTATATTTCAGTTATCACTGCCATTTAAGGCTGCAGCTGTTCCATTTATTCTAACATGTAATCCCAAAGGTGAATATTAAGAAAATTAGACTTTGATCTCATTTTCATATTATAAGTGCTGCTGCATTACTTGGGGATATGATAGATTATCAAAAAGTTCAAATGACCCTCAGAGAAAGCATAGAAACCATAGCTATTTCATAAAGGATTCAGATATACTGTATGTTTGTGGATATTATAAACTTCCAACATAAGAAGAGTGCTTGGTTTTAAGGAATATATAGGTATAATAGAAATATGGAGTAAATGAGAAAAGTTACAATGTTGAACAAACACTAGAGACCTACCTTTGTCTAACCTTAGTGATGAAACTTATTGGATGGGCTTTGGGACAGTAATTCTCTATTTGTTGAACCTTTCTCTCAAGGTTAATGCTGTTGTAGAGAAAAAGAGGAGAAGACAGTTCTGTGTATGCCATTGGAAATGGTATAACTGAATCCATAGAATGAGCAGTTGGAAATTTCGACATCCTTTCCCAGAACCTGGGAAACCCAATCCTGCCTCCTGCCATGCAGTAGTGGCTTGTTAGATCCTACATCTACTATTTATCTTCCAGGAAGCATTTCACTTGGCACTATCCTCCAAAAACAACTCTTGCTTTTCTGCAAATTAAAAGGAAAAGAGAAAAACAAAATCAACTCAAGCACTTGACTTGTGGCTAGGAAAATCAGCCCTTCTTCCCATCCCCCACTTTCATTTACAAAATTGACCTTTCAGATTTAAGTGACAGGGTAAAGATAAAAATATAGAGCCAATCAAATTACAAGTAGCATCTTAAAAGATCCTATATTTGGGGGTGGGAGGGGGAATAAAGCATCATCTTATGGGGGGGGGGGAATAAAGAATTATAAAGTTCAGAAATACCACAAAATGCTTCTAATAAAAGGAATCTGAACTGTAAAGAAATTCCAAACACACAGTGAGTTTGTACAGAGAAAATCAATACAAGAGACAAAATAATAGACTTAAGCATGCATTGTAAGAAAAACTAAACTTAATGCATAATTTCTAGTTAGATTTGTTACCTATTTCCTGGGAAGACTTGATGTTTAAAGTCAGAGTCTACTACTTGCTTCTTGATTGTTTTCCAACTTCTTATTGATTTTCTTTTTATCAGAGGTTCAAAAGGATGTTACTTCTTTTTTTCCTAACAGTACCACTCAGCTTCTGAAATTGCTCTTTTTAACAGAAACAGTTTAAGTAATCTCCCTCCCCAAATGATCCTAAATCATGTCTAACTTGGAAAGTCTCCGCTTAAGAAAAGGACTATGTCTGGGAAACAAACTGTTATAGTTATGAATGCCAGGTGGCATCGTAATAGTCACTTTGAGCTCCTGAAGGAAAGGTGGGATACAAATCTAATAAGTACTGTATATAGAGGCTATAAATATAACTGCTGAATACAAATGACATAGATAAGGTTCAGAAGGGTGATGCGAGGTATTGTTGAATTTTGACATTTCCAAATGCTCCAGTTAATCATTTTTGAAGTATTTTGTGATTGAAGAAGTTTTGGTTCTATCCAGCATTTCTTATATTATTTACCCAAGTATAGGAACTTTAGTTATTTATCTAGCTCTAGTTATAGCTGTGGCACAAACATATTATCCTCTCACAGACAAAAAGAGAATATAATATAAATTAAGGAGTGATCAATTTCAAAATGGAGCGATATCAAACTGAAGTGTCTCAAAAGGATCTGAATTTCAAATAAGTGTTTTTAAATTTGCATATAAATGAATAGTAATATATAAATGAGTTTTGAGATATATTCACACCTAGTTATTTTGGATGGTTAAAACAGAAAAATGATATTAAATGCTCTAGAAGAGTCCCTCTGCCCTCAGTTATTGTCATGCTTATACAATATGTACTTATTTACCTGGTTAACCTATTGTGAAGGATGAAACCTCGGCCACTTTGAGACTTGAGAACTTCAAGTCCCAGCATGGCTATCCTGGGGAGTTCTGGGAGTTGAGGTCCACATGTCTCAAACCTTGGCCACTTTGAGACTTGATACCTTTGTTATCTTGATAGTTTTTCACTGTGGTTGCTCGTTTTTAGTTGTATTGTCTTTGTATTTTCCATTGTATGTCCTGTAAGATGCCCTGAAAATGTTATTATTGAAGGATGGCTTATTGATTCTCAAGTTATATAAAAAATTTAACAAACAAAAATGCTATTTTTAAAAGTCACTATTGTGTTATTTCAATCTTTGTTCATTACAAATTATAAACCAGGATATATGCCCTTTATTATTTGCTAACCTCAAATATCAATTATTCCCATTTTGCATTAGCTATTCATAGCACATCATTTTTAGGATTCCTTGTTTTCATTTAGCTGCTCTATTGACATTGATGCTGTCTATTTACTACAAGATTTACAAGGAAGAAATCTGTGAAAACATATGGAAAAGTCTAGCTTCTATAGAATATATAAAGAATATAAAATAAAGACAACAGCAGGCAGAGGTGTTTGTGGTAAAATTTCCTCAGTATTAACAAAGCAATAATTAAAGTAAACTTTGCTATGAACAAGGCAATATTTTAGACTCCTAAGTTTAATAAGGCATGGTTATCTGTTGATTCCCTAATCTCTTAGAAAATTGTCTGCCATATCTAGTTAATTTCAGTTACAAAATTTCATAGACATATTTCCATTAATGAATGTGCTACTAAATGTCTAATATAAAGTGACTGCTTACATATTAAAGATAATGTTTATGATTCTGTGAAATGAACAGTACCCAAATGTCCCTTGTGATCTTTTGATTGTATGTTCAACATGCTCTGCATAGTTAATCTTGTGTTTGTTTAAGGCAAAGTTGTTTTTTTTAATAACAATTTTTTATTGGTTTTTCAGTTTTACATTTAAGTATTTAGAAAGCAACGTGGTGATTGGGTAATCAATAGTTCAATAACAAAGTCTTTAGTACTTATCTCAGGTTACATCATCAAAAATTCCTTCTCTATTTCCCTTAACATTTGCTATATCATGTTTAAGCTAGTAAATTTCTAATTATATCAAACTCAGTTGAAACATTTATCAATATATTTTTGCTTATACATATACATATCCTGTTTATAAGTTTTACCTAATTTTTAATTTTTAATTGCAGTATTCCAATTTAACCTTTAATATCCATAGTATTTAAGTTTTGAGTAACCCAAATTTCCTTTATTTCACTACATAGAAGTTATAATATCTAAAATACATATATTACTTACTTAAATATATTCTTTTTTATTTCTTAAACATTTTCTATTTCTCATCCTAATACATCACCATTTATTAATGGAGTATCCTTTATTGTCTCAAGTCCATCCTCTATATTATCTGGGCTAAACAATAATTCAAAGCTATTTCCTAATAGTTAATTTTCATTTCCCTTATAAGTCTAACTCCTCAGTATTAAGCCAATTAATCCCTTATTTTTTATCATTTTCCAACAATATTTAAGTCTAGTAATCAAATTTCCCTTCATCTCAAAATCTCCCTTTAGCCCATTAGATGAAACTTTAGGATCCTCTCTAATAAATCAAAAGACCCCATTTTTTAAATCTAACTCTAGCTTTCTTTTTATGCCAACCAGGCTTCCATACCAATGCTTTTAGATCATCAGATGGATCTCCCTTCATTCTTATGCATGTTACTTGATTAAAGAAGACCATCTAGTTATCAATTTTCTAGAGAAACTGGCCCATTTATAATCATTAAGTTGTTGCCCTGGTAGCTCAAATCTCCATATTTGCTCTAGTATAGTTATCTTCAATTCGATCTGGTCTTCTTCTTCCTCAGGTTTCTTCAGGTTTAAGTAGAAAGTCATGTCCAATTTTGTAGTGTTGTCTGATTGTCTAGGTTTTCAGTAAGCTGTACTTGTATTACTTTCTTCCGCTTCTGTTGTTTTTGGGATTGTAAGTTCTTTGGTTGCAATCAGGGTTTCACTTTGTAGATTTAAGCTGGTGCCTTTGCTTTCAGTCTAGATTTAATTATCTCAGTATCTTCAAGAATTTTTTCAAGTATAAGTTTATAATTAGCTGAAGTTTGTTGCTGGTCCTCTTCCATTTCTGAAATAGTTATAGATGGTCCTTTAGTGAAGGCTATTTATTAAACAAGAGTCAGTAAGTGTTCACCTCCACAGTTCTTAAAAATCAATTTCACCACCCAGCTGTTCTCTCAGCTTTTTATCTCTTTTAGATAATACCAAGGACAGATCTGGGCTATGAGCAGGTCTCTTTGTCAAAAATATTCACTTGCTGTACCAAGCTTCACCACAAGATGTCCCAAATAGCATTTAAAGTCTTTTTCAAAACCTGGACTAGGTTTTTATCCAGTTTCTTTTTTATCTTTTTTACGAGTAGATAAGGTAGCAGATCTCCAAAGTAGGAACTTTTTGGGTCCCCAGATATCAAGAAAATGTGAATCCAATTATTTAGTTGTTCTTTTCAAGGCTTTATTTCCCCTAGGTAGTCAGATGCTGCCATTTTAGAGGGTGGGAGGAAGACATTCCCTTCCCTCTCTCCTCACAGGGGAAAGAAATTTCAAGAAGCTTTTTACAGGAAAACACTTGGGGTACAAAGAAGGTAAGATCTCACCCAATTCCTCTGCGGTGTTTTCAAAGTGCTTGTTGGTAATTTTGGCCGTGGCTGGTAGCAACTTAGTGATGGGCCATGTTAATGGCAGATCTTTTCCCCGTCAGTTCAAAGAGCTGCCCTGGATCAAACGGGAGGGCTGCCGCCCTTCCGCGATCACTCGGGGGTCCTCCTCATGCTCGTCACCCCTCCAGGGCAACCTTCGACCCTTTTCAGGGTCCCCCGGCAGGAGAAAACCGGACAGCGTAGAGAGCGATCGCCCCACACGTCCTCCAGCACCATGATCACAAACCAGAAGCCAAGGCAAAGTTGGTTTAAAGGGGGTCATAGCATAGGCACTTTTTCTGGGCCTCAAGAAAAGTGGGAGGCTTACGCAAAACATAAACAGAACATATAAGGATGGAATAACTTTTGCAGATAACTGCCTACATGTGAATTCCAGCCAATGAAACCTCATTGTGTCAATCACAAATTACATAATAGAATTCATTTTCATCCATGCATATATAGTTATGTTGAAATAGTGGAAAATGTATGAATATCACTATGGCTGAGAACCTTTCATTTCTTTTTCAATCTTTTAGCTAGCTGGTATTTGTTTATTATCAAAATCTTCATTCCAATTTTTTGGAATCAGCTTTGAAGATGCTCCAAAAACTGTAGTTCATACCAAATAATAAATGGTACCTCCAAAAGTCCCACATAATCTTCAGTTTTAATAGTTAAAATGAAGATGCTCATTACCTTCCAGAGCCAACTCAAGATATCTACATTGCTGTATAGATCTTACATAGCTACTTACAATTCTTCTTATTCCCATACATTCTACCCCTAGTTTATATCATTGTTGGGAACCTTTGCTAAACTGCTTCATATGTACTTAACATTTATGTTCAATTATTATTTCTTTGTGATAGAACCCATGTTGTGTAAAGTTTGCCACTAGAATTGAAACAAGACTCTTCCTTACTACATTTAAAAAGGGAGACTTAAAACCTACTTTTTATGCCTTTTAATTGTTTCAATTGTATTAAAGTATATCAGTTTATTACTTTAATTATGTTTTTATGTTTGATCGTACTATATTTCTGTGGTTTTAATAATATTTCTATAAATTGCTCTGAAGTGATCAGGAAACAAGCCACACATAAGTAGTCCAAATGTATTAATCAATGTATCAGTTACTATTTAATCCATTGTTATCTAATTAAATAAAGGGTGGAAAATTGTGCTATAAAACTATCTAACCCTAGAAGCATGTGTATTCATTGGGATGGGTTAGTTAACATAGAATGTGTACATAGATGACTTAAGCCTGGGAGGACTCAGTGGCATACACTTCTATTTGAAAAATAATGCATGGAGCCTCCCAAGATATAGTGAGAAGAGTTAGGGTCAACCCTACAGATCCATCTCTCATTATTGTAAGTATCTGGCATATAAAAGACTGACCTCAGAGAGATTATTCTAAGTAGGACACTATAAATATGCTGCTGTTCACCCTGCTGACCCATGACTATTGTGCTAGGTTTGCCACCAACCATATTGTGAAGTTCGCAGATGATACAACAGTAGTGGGCCTTATTCAGGATGACAAGGTGGAAGCTTACCACAAGGAGGTTGAGGGGTTGGTGAACTGATGTAAGGAAAACAGCCTAGTTTTAAATACTGGAAAAACTAAAGAGATCATTGTTGATTTCAGAAAAGGCAGGCACAGCCACACTTTTCTGTGCATTAACGATTCACCTGTGGAGATGGTTACCAGCATCAAATTCTTGGGTGTGCAGCTAACGAGTAGGCTGACTTGGTTGCTCAACAGTGAGAAACTGGTGAAGCGGGCACAGCAGCGCCTGCATTTTCTGTGTTGCATGAGAAAAGCACATCTATCTTCCCCTGTCCTGACCACTTTCTACAGGAGGACAATCGAGATCATCCTTTCATATAGCATCATGGTCTGGTTTGGAGGCATCACTGCTTCAGACAGGAAGGCGGTGCAGAGAGTGGTGAGAATGGCCAAAAAGATCATTGGCAGTTCCCTCCCTCCCATCCAGGACATAGCACAGAAGTATTGTTTGAGCAGGGTCCACAAGATTATCTGGGACACTACACATCCTCTTCACGACCTGTTTTCCTTGTTACCTTCTGGGAGGAGGCTTTGTGGTATCCATAGCAGAACATCCAGATTCAGCCATAGTTTCATCCCATACAGCATTAACCTTGTGAACTCTCAAGCTTCCTCCTTCCGTTATATATTCAAGACGGACAGTATTTAATATTTATTTGCTACGTATATATAGGGATGTGGGTCTGTACATATGTTGTTCATAGTATGTTTAGTATGTGTGTCATGTATATGTTTCACTTTTGAGAGCGGGCAACTAAATTTCATTTTTGATGTCTGCCGTTGTGCCCACAGTAAAAAAATGACAATAAAGGTTATTGTCAGAGAATTTTAATTTCTCTATTGGTGAAAAAATAAATCAGAAGCTCTCACAGTTGACTGCATTTTAGCTGATTCAAATAACTTCTTTATATTCATATCAAAATATTTACAATACCATACATTCTTCTTTACAGCAACATAGCACAATGAAGACTTCTTACAGAGAGATACAGAGACAGACCCAAGACTGGATAAAAATTCAGCTTCTAACTCAATACCTTTTTGCACAGACTCAGTAGCATTTTTCTCACATTGGCTGACTGAGTTACCACATGACTCTTCCTGCTCATGAATATTCCAACAGTTATCTTATCTTATCTTATCTTATCTTATCTTATCTTATCTTATCTTATCTTATCTTATCTTATCTTATCTTATCTTATCTTATCTTATCTTATCTTATCTTATCTTATTTTGTCTTGTCTTGTCTTGTCTTGTCTTGTCTTGCCTTGCCTTACCTTACCTTACCTTACCTTACCTTACCTTATCTTATCTTGTATTTGCTCTATGTCAGGTACAGGCAGGCAGACAGACACAGTACTCAGAAGCAAATAACAGTGGACAGGAATATAATTCAAGTGTCTAGCAGAGAATCCTTGCCTGAAAAATGCCAATTACACTGCAAAAATCGATAATGTAGTCCAAATATACTTCAGAAGTTACAGAAAACCAAATCAGGTAAACAGTTGGTCCAAAAGTCATAGACTAGGATTCCAAATGGTTGTTTACAACAAAGACTGCAAGCAAAGCAGCTACCTAAACCTGTCTGCAGACAGTTAGCTGAATTACTCACCCTTTGCCTAGTGAGGATCCTCATTGAAAAGTATTGCTCTGCTTGCCTCTGTATGCATCTAGACCTGGGGCTTGGGAGTCATGCCTCATCATTTGATAGCCCTGGATGAACAGGAGATGCCTGGGGTTGGTCAGCCTCAGTTGTATCATGTCTTATTGATTCTTTTTTTTTTTTAAATTAAACTTTTTATTTATAAAACAATTAGAAAAAAACATTGGATTTGACGTGATATTCCAGTATATACATTCTTATCAGATTATACCATATTTTACAATCAATTCATTATCTCTACATATACATTAAATTTTATATACATTATCTATTCTAAAGTAACATACATTTCTATCTTAACATTCATCTTTAATCCCAGCCGTCCTTTTCAAATTCCTCCAGCGGTAAAATTTATCCCAGGTTTCAAAAAAAATTGATCCACATTTATCTTTTAGTATCATTGTGAGCCTGTCCATTTCTGCACATGCTAATATTTTATGTATTAACTCTTCCTCTGTGGGAATTTCCTTACTCTTCCATTTTTGCGCAAAGGCAAGCCTGGCTG
>NW_015386889.1:321030-328163 GCF_001527695.2 Protobothrops mucrosquamatus
TTAATCCATACATCTATTAGCGCCCGTCTGATGTGGTGCCTCCGGAAATACTGGTGAGCTTTGTACTTCTCATCCCATAGCATGGCATGCCATCCAATCTGCATGTCATGACCTTCCAGTTTTAATAATCTCCAATTTTCCAGTCGAATCCAATCCCGCAACCACAGTAAAATTGTAGATTGATAGTATTTTTCCAGATTGGGAAGGCCAAAACCCCCCCTTTCCTTAACATCCTGTAATAATTTTAATTTAATCCTTGGTTTTTTCCCTTGCCAAATGAATTTAAGTATAGTTTGATTGAAATTTCAAAAAAATTCCTTTTCTAATCTAATTGAAATAGGAATAATATTTTAGGTAATATGTTCATTTTAATTACGGCAATTCTGCCCATGAATGAAAGCTGAAGATTTGTTCAGGTGCCCAAGTCTGTTTTAATCTGATCCATTAATTTGTCATAATTGTCTCTTTTAATTGTCTTATTGATTCTTGAGGCTGACATTCCTGAAGCCCAGGCTCAGTTGAAACAAAATCATTAGATTCAAGGTCAGTCAGATTCTGAATCATGACTCAGTACTAACCCCAATTTTTTTTTAATTAAATTTAAATTTAAATGTTATTGAAAACAAAAATTAAAAACATTGAACATGGTAAATCAGATTTGACATACATCTCGATTCACTATTCACCATTAATTACTAGTGAGAAAAACCTATACAAGTAACATCACTCTAATCACAATCTTCACTTATCTCATTACAATAACTTCCATGCTTTCCCCCCCACCATCTGTAAAATTTGTTCCAACTTTGGTAAAAATCCGTTTCATCCTGATTTTTAATTCTTCTAGTTAATCTATCTAATTCTGCGCAGTACATAATTTTATGAATTACGCTTTCCTTACTAGGTATCACCATAGCTTTCCAATTTTGAGCGAATATAATTCTTGCCGCAGTAATCACATGAGTAAATAAAAACATATCTTCTTTACTAACATTATTTTCAAGAATTCCTAACAACAGTGTCTCAGGTTTATACTGAATATTTTGCATACCCATTTCCGTTACCCACACCCAAACCATACACCAATATCTCTGTGCTTCCTTACATAGCCACCAAACATGAAAATATGTGCCCCTTTCCTTTTTACATTTCCAACATAATGGCAAGTATCCTTTATACATTTTGGCTAATCTTGTTGGAGGGAGATGCCATCTGTAGATCATCTTAAACAAATTTTCTTTAAAAGACGACGCCAATGTAATTTTATTGTTTCGTATCCATACCTGCTGCCACTGATCCAAATTAATATTGTATCCTAGATCTATCGCCCATGTCACCATTGATTCCTTAACCTGTTCTTCAAATAGCCTGTACTCCAATAAATGTTTATAAATATTCCTTATTTGTTTTTTTTCCGGACCCAACAGAATTTTATCTAGCCCCGTATCTTGACTATAAATACCCCATTCACGTTTATCTTTCAAATATCTTGCTTGAATTTGAAGATAATACCACCACTCTAAATCTATTCCTTGTTGTTTAAACTCTTGTTTAGATTTTAAAAGACCCTCTTCTGTCAAAATATCTTTATACCTGATAACCTTATCTTTCCTAAGCAAATTGGGGTATATAACTGCCTCCAATGGCGATAACCAAGTCGGGATCTTTATATAATATTGGGATTTGACAATGTTCCAACTTTTAATTAAACCTTGCCGGACCTTATGCTTTAAAAAGTATTGGTAATTCCTATTTTGCCCCCTCCACATCTGAGCATGCCATCCCTGCTGAAGGTCATATCCCTCTAACTGAATACACCTTTGATTTTTTAAGGTTATCCAGTCTCTAATCCAAGAAAGGGCCGCGGCCAGATAATATATTTCCCAGTCAGGAAAGCCTAAACCACCCCTTTCCTTAGCATCCTGTAAAGCCTTTAATTTTATTCTGGCCTTCTTACCAGCCCATACAAAGTCTAAGGTTATTTTATTTAACTCCTTAAAAAAAGACCTATCTAAAAAAAAAAGGAATATTCTGAAATAAAAATATTAATTTGGGTAGGATATTCATTTTTACAGCAGCAATTCTCCCAAGTAATGAGAGGTGTAAATTTTTCCAGCGTTCTAGATCCACTTTAATTTTTTGCATTAGTTTGACATAATTATCTTCTTTAATTGACGAACAATGCACGGAAATGACTATCCCTAAATATTTAAATTTAGAAACCACTTGTATACCTAATTTAACTTCGAGAGATCTTTTTTGAATATCGGTCATATTTTTAGCAATAATCTTTGTTTTGTTTTTGTTTATTTTTAAACCTGCATAATCTCCATAGACTTCTATAATTTCAAATAGTTTCTGCCCAGAGTGTTCGGGGTCTTCTAAAATGAATGCTAGGTCATCTGCGTAAGCCTGAAGTTTATATGTTTCTTTCTTAATCTTAAGTCCTCTAATCTGTCCTTCTTGCCTTACTGCTCTAGCAAGAATTTCTAGTGTATAGATAAACAGCAATGGCGAAAGAGGGCATCCCTGTCTAGTACCTTTCTGTATATTAAATCTGTCAGTGGCCACCCCATTTATTATAATCTGCGCATATTGTTTGGAATATATTGAAGTTATGGCATTTAAAAAATTTCCTCCAACTTCCATTAATTTTAGTTGTTGTATCATGAATTGCCAATTAACATTATCAAAGGCCTTCTGAGCGTCCAAAAACAGAAGTGCCATTTGTCGATCATTATGTGCTTCATAAAATTCTAGGGTATCTAAAATTGTTCTCATATTATGTTTAATCTGTCTATTTGGTAAAAAGCCATTTTGATCCGGATGTATAAAGTCTAATAAATATTTTTTAAATCTCTCTGCCATTATTGAAGCAAAAATTTTATAATCAGAATTTAATAAAGATATAGGTCTATAATTCTGTATCCATGTTTTTTCTGTGTCTGCTTTTGGGGTCAATGTTATATTTGCCTCTAACCAGGACTTAGGTATTTTAGCTTCATTCAGTACTGCATTAAAGACCTCTAATAAATATTGGTTAAAAACACTCTGTAAATCTTTATATAATTCAGCAGGTATTCCATCCGGACCTGTCGCCTTGTTAATTTTTTGTCTATTTATAGCCCTAATTAATTCAGACATATTTATTTCCTCATTTAACATAGATTTCATTTCCTCCAGTATTTTTGGCAGCTCTGCCTTTACCAAATATTCTATTATCTATTCTACGCTTCTTCCCTCCTTACCCCTGTATAAATTTTCATAGAACCTTTGAGCAATGCCCCCTTTTAAAGTCTCCTCTCCCTGAATTTCCCCATTTTCATCTATCAGATTAGTAATCCATGATTTCGCTTTCTGTTCTGTTAATTTATATGCTAACCATCGTCCCGATTTATTTGCATGCTCAAAATTTTTTTGATTAGCTGCCTGTAATTTTTGTGCATGTTTTTCTGAATCCTCTAAATTAAGTTTATGCTTAATTAAATCAATTTTTAATTTCAATCCTTTATTTCCAGGGTCTCCCTGGAATAGTATTTCTGTCTGTTTATAATTTGCTTCAAGCCTTATCTTATATTGCTGTTTCTCTTTATTCCTCTTAGCCGTATATGAGATAATAACCCCCCTCAAATATGCTTTAGCCATATCCCAAAGATTCTGTAAAGATGTCTCCTCATTATCATTCACTTGAAAGAAAAGCTGCATTTCTTTCTCCATGCTTTCTCTGAACTCTTTTTCCTTAAGAATCCCTCTTTGAAAGGTCCATCTCGGCCTAAACAGTGTTCTTGAATCTGGGTAAGAACATTGATTTTCTCTATCCTACCTACTTTCCTGAAGGAGAAACTCCCAAGAAGTAAAAAAAAAAAAAAAAAAACCTCCGAGAGTGAAGGAAGGGGGGTTTTCCCCCATCCTTTTGCTACCGGAAGCGGCGAACTTAACCTTTCATGGAGGAATAAAATCTGAAAAATGAACCAGTGCTAATGGATGAGGATTATGACAGTCATGGTAAAATCTGGGAAAAAAAATAATCTTTGCCTGTGACCTTCAAAGCTTTACAAATAAAGAACAGCTGTGTAGATAAAGTGAGACTTACAAACCTGAGGGAACAAAAACAAAACAAAAAAAAGGAACTTTTTTTTAAATTCTCTGGAATATAAATATTTATTCAATTCTGACTCCAAAGCTGTTTCCAAAGGGAGGGAAACATCTTTTTCTTTTATTTCTCTCGAGTCCTGTTTGGTACACCAAGGGTTTCAGATTTATAGTTCTATTTTTTCCTCTAAAGCCATGTTTTCCCCAACCTGGAAGTGGAGTTGGTACAAGATGGTATCTGCACAAGGAAAGAAAAAAAAAAGATAAACTTTGAGCGGATCCCATCCCAAGAATTATTTTTTAGCAGTAGATAGTAAAGTAAACCTTGTTACAAACCCTTTCATTTGCAAATATATTTCCATTTTTTTCAGGCCTACTTGGGCTTCAGCAGTATAATTTAGGAGGAAGAGAAGTGTTTTATTATTACGTTATTGTGAAGAAAAAAGCTTTGCTGTTTTTTTACAAATCACTTTGACAACTATTTATAAAATTTGAACTACTTTCTATTTCTGCTGCTATAGACTCTTCAACTGGTAACTAAGACCATGTTGTTTTGTCATAGTTATGTGGTTTTTCAGCAGATACCATAGTGTATTATACCTTTTAAGAAAATCCATTCTTTAAGTTATTGCATTATCATGTCTCCCAGAAGAACTTATTGATATTTTCAATATCCTTCATCTTTTACAGAAGCTTTTCAATTCTATAATTGCTGCTGCCATATAAATTCATGATAGTAGCCAGACATGAAGGGTAAACAGTGTGCAGCAGAAGATTGGGTAACTTTTCTATAGTCTGGTGATTTCCCTCAAAAATTTTCCCTCTGGACTTCCGGTGGTTAAGACTTCATTGAAGACAGCTGATTTACAGCTGTCTGCTCTGAAACGCGTAAAAGCCTGGAAAAACAGCGTGTATCAGCTGTTTTTCGGCTTGAAACTTTGTCTCTGGGCAAAGAAGTTGAGTTCCCTAGCCCCCAGAAATTAATCTGTGGGGTGAAGGTGAAAACCTTCGGAGTCCGGACTTTCTCCGCGCTTCAAGATGCCTTTGTCCAGCTGGACAAACAAGACGCTGTCTCCACCTCTGATGCTTGAAGATTTGTGAGTATAGAGACCTTATAAACAGACAGAACGGACCAGGAGGATTTGACTGGGATTAATTGGAATCTTAACCCAGAAATTATTCAACTTCTTTTCCGAAGTACAGTGAAAGTTATTGGGAAAAAATGGCCACGGAGGCTTTTCCGCTCCGCTGGAAATAACTTTCGTTTCTAACAACTTATATTTGACAGGCTATGAGACTGTAATAGACTGTGATAAATTGTTGCAAGAAATTCTTGGCTTTTTAACCTCTCTTTTAAAGGAGGAATAGAGAGCAGAGAGGGTTTGAAACATTATAACTGACTGCCGATCTGAAGAAAGGGAAAATTTATCTTTCCCTCTCCTCCTTCTTATCTTCTAAAAATGGCTGCAAAAAAAACGGGCGCGCCCGTTCCTTCTAAAAGTGCTCCTTCTTTAATACCACAGACGCCGCAGCAATCCAAATCCAAATCTCCCCCCCCCCCATCGCCTCCCTGTACAATTACATTAAAAGATCTACAAGATGCGATGGCACAAATGGCTAAACAAAATGTGGAATATATGGCTAAGCAAAATGCGGAGCTTGTAAATTTAATGGTGGAAAAAAAACATGGAGCTGATGAACAAGAAACATGAGGAATTAAGACAGGACATTTTGCTGGCACTAGAAGGAATAGCCTCGCATGTAGAATGTATGGATGAATGTATTGAGCAAATGGGCGAACACGCAGAAAGAGTGGATGAAAGGTTGGATAAAATTGAGGAAAATGCAGATCTAACACAGAATGAACTTATAATGATACAATACAGGGAAATGGAATTTGCATTGAGAATACGGGGAGTTAAAGGGAATCAAAATGAAAATTTAAGAGGTGATATTGCTGTGGACTTGGCGGCAGCCTTGAATTGTGAAATTGAGGAGATTGAAAGAGAGATAGAGAAAGTTTACCAGGTGAATTCATGGGTGGCCCGACAGAGGAAGTTGCCAAGGGATATTATGATTTACTTCTCAAGGAGAACACGCCGCAATGAAATTATTCAGAAGTTTTATAATGAGAAGTTTCAAATTGCGGCTCAAAATGTTATTATTTTGAAAGAAATTCCACCGAAAATATTAAGGAAGAGGAAAGAGTTTGCTTTTCTAGCTGAAGAACTTAAAAAACGGCAGATACAGTTTAGATGGGAAATCCCGATTGGAATAGTGGTGACTGTTGCAGGGACCAGATATAGATTGAATACAGTGTCAAAGGCTAAAGATTTTTATAGTACAGTCCTGAAAGCAGATTCACTGCTATCCTCGAGAACAGATAGTAGAGAAGAAATGATGGTGCAACAAGTAATTGAAGAAGATATGTTACTAAGAGCACAATACTTGCTGGATAGAGAAAAGGATCCTAAATCACAGAGATTAACCCGGGCAGCTTATAAACGTAAAGAGAAAGAATTACAGAAAGAACTACAGAAAGAGGAACAAGCAGAAGCAGTAGCATCGCAACTGACAGTATTGGAACCGGTGGGAGGAGCAAGGCCCAAGAGAGCTATATCAGTGGATATGGCAAAGGTGCTCGATCGGTTCAAGGGCACGAAAGATGGCTAAGTTCCTGACCTGGAACATTAATGGTTTAAATTCTCCACAGAAACGGAAAAAAGTTTTTCACTATCTGAGACAATTTAAAAATGACATTATGTGCTTGCAAGAAACACACATAGCATTGAAAGATCAAAAGTTATTATTTAATTCCAAACTGGGACAGCATTTTATAGCCTCTGCCCCGAAGAAAAAGGGTGGAGTTGTGGTATATGCAAAACAAGAACTATCGCCAAAGTTAATAGAATCAGATGAAGAAGGAAGATTCGTTATTATTGAAATACTGATGGATGGGAAAAAATGTTTAGTTGTGGGTATATATGCTCCTAACCAGCAAAGTGAACAGAAACAATTTTATATGTATATTCATCAGAAAT
>NW_015386889.1:330568-361886 GCF_001527695.2 Protobothrops mucrosquamatus
AAAATGTTTTACAGGTGGCATTTAGACCCACAAAAGTTATCATATATGTATCCTAACTTACAGCCCAAATGTTGGAGATGTGGAAGTTTAGAAGCATCATATTTTCATATTTGGTGGTCATGTAGAGAAATAAAGGCATTTTGGATCAAAATATGGTGGATTACCCAAAATATTTTTAAAAAGAAAATAAAATTCACACTGCAGCTATTTTTGTTAGGGATAACTGAAGATTTAAATACTCAAGAAGTGACTTTGATGTTAAATCTTATTACTGCAGCAAGATTATTAGTAGCTCAATACTGGAAACAAAAAAATTTGCCTTCAATGGATGAATGGAGAAATAAGGTTTCTAACCTGGCGGAGATGGCAAAAATCTCCGCGTATTTGAAAGACCAATATCAGGAAAGATATATTAAAATATGGGAAAGATGGATAGTTTATATACAGAAGAGATATGAGATAAAAAATTACCATGTAGGTTATGAATAAAAAATTTTCTTATGTTAGTAGAATGAACGTTATGAAGGGGGTTAAAGAAATTAGGATGTTGTTTATTTTAAAATTAGAGAGTATGGTAGATAAGTTGTGGATATTATAATGGCTTGGTAACCCTGTGTTCAGTTCTGGGAAGTGAGGGAGGGGAAGGGGGGGAAGGGAGGGGAAGGGGGATAATGGGGTGGGGGGAGAGTCGGGATGGTATTATAAGTATGCATTAATAGTTATATAACTAAAATGTGTAATGTTAGAATTGAAATGTATGTATGTTAATGCATTTTATGTTTGAAAGATGTATAATTCTTTCTACTTTAAAAATAAAAATTTTCAAAAAAAAAAAAAATTTCCCTCTGCCATTCTTCTTGATTTCATTGCCAAACATATCATTTGTTAAAAGAAAGATAGGTTGAGAACAGTACAGTATGTACAGTAATTGGATGTCAGTAATGTACATATACAGAATATAATCTTCACTCTAGTTTTCTTCAAAACACAAACACTAGTGACCCATATGGCCAATAAAGCATTTTTACATCATGTTTGTATATTCTCTACCTCAGATATGAATCATCTCTGTCCTGAATTTCTAGACATGGATTAACTGTTCATATGAGTGGGAGGATGGGGGGGAGTGTTGAAGCGGCATTCAAGGTTTGGGGAATAGAAAGAACAAAAGAAGTTTGAATTGGTAAGGGTGCTCTGAAGATTTGGAATACAATGATATATCAAAATATCATTGCTTCTCATATAGCACTTGTAAACACAGTATTGTTGAACCCAATGATTTTTAAAAATGTGTGTTGTTGCAGTATGAACAATTCTCATTTTGTCTTTTGTCATTATATATTTATCATTCTATTATTTCACTTCTGTTTACACTTTTTTAAATTTTTTTTCCTTTTTATTATTGTAAGCCACCTAGAGTAGCCCCACAATGAGATAGGTGGCAAATAAATTTAACAAATAAATAAATGATTGCTGTACCAGTGGTGTGATCTGCTTTCCGCTTATTCTAATAAGTTCATTGTAGGCATGGTTCACTGTATATTTTGGCAATATTTTTTTAAATGGTATCTGTAACAGAATGAGTTTATCGAAATATGTTACATTTGATTCAGAAATGCCATGTGCAAAGCAATTCTTCTCTGTGATTACTTCACCAAGCAATGTACTGCCAATATTCTGGAGCCACTTCTGAAATTGTCTGTGGGAAGGAAATACAGCTTCACAATTTAGATTTCCACAGAGAAATCTATTGATGAATAATGTATTGCTATTCCATGGGCTCAGCCTTGCTGTTAGAATCTATTTGATGATTAATTACCTTCCCTCAGGCCACATTTTTTCACTTCCTGACCATATCATTCTTGGTGAATCCCATTACAGATTAGAACTCAAATAATATAAGCAAAATTTTGAAAATATATCCTCTCTTCTGGTGACGTCCTTTAAGTTGTGAATGAGTTTGTGGAAAAGTTAATTGTTCTTTAATACTGTGGATAAACATTTCATTTTAACTGGGTCAAACTTAAAGAACATCTAAAAGACAATGATAAGGCAGTTACAATTCTCTACAGAGTTTTGTAAATATCCTTAAAAAAAAGACAGCTGGAAAAGTAAATTTAAACAAGACAATAAAAACAAAGAGCAGATGCCAGTGAAAACAACTGATTCATACTTGTTGGCTTAAATAGTAAGTAGAGATTTGCTTCATTGAGGAAAGCTACATCTCAGATGTAATTTTTGGGGGCAGGAGTGTCAGTATTGATCATGAAATCTTTATAAGACAGTCAAACTAATAAAACAAGAAGAAAACTTAACTTATCTAACCTTTATTGATCAGTGAACATTCCATTTGCAGGGAATATTCAAAGCATTCAAAGTAGGAAATATTTCCAACAAGGGATTCTCATCATGAACATTTTTAATTGGAATCATATTATAAAGGATAATGTAATATGCCCACCCTCTTACTTAGCTATCAATTTAACAATTCTCTGGCTCATTATGATATCAATGATTAATCAGTTTCCAGTTCAAAGTATGAACTGGTTTCATAAAAAAATAGTTTGATATACTATGTAGTTGTATGAAAACATCTGTCCTGTTTGAGGGTTAAAGCAGCACTCAGCATATGATATTGGTATATAAACTTTAAAAAGTCATGCAGCCTAGAGGATAATCTTGTATTTAAAAGTATCTTAAATTTGAAGGGTCCAAATCAAGACAGAGAGTAGGTGTTAATTTTAATTTTTCCCAGCTGGCATTCAAATAAGAGTTTAAACAGGCTCAAAGGTCAGCTATTATTTTTCTATTTCAATTATATCAATCATTTCTAAACATATATGTCTCCTTATAAATTAGTAATGCAAAGTTCTCTATTTTTTCATTTTTTTGGCCACATAAGAATCTCATTATATATTCAGGGTTTTGCTGATGAATTCAGAACATATTTCAGCTATCTGCTTTTCTAGAAATCTGGCAACTACGGTAATTCTGATAAATGGTTTGATTTTGCTTAAGAATGTGATTCTGGTGGGGTGGGAGGGTAGGGGTGGAGAGAGAGAGAGAGAGAATGAGAGAGAGAGAGAGAACTCTTTACAGACAATTCAGAACTCTTTAACCTCTCTCCTACCTATGTCCTGCATGATTTTCATTAACATATTAGAGAAAGGAAATGTATTGCATATTATTCAGAAGAAAGTGAAAAAAGCAATTTTGGATTGATTTCTATTGAACAAAGAAAAGCAAAGTTTGTCTATAATAATTCTGTAAATTTCTGATCATATTTATAACTTTTCAGTTGAGAAGATATGCTTATAATAAAAAATGCTGGGAATCTCTGAAATAGCCAGTAGCTTAGTTGTTTTTATTCTGTCTCTATTTTTAGGAGCTCTCATTTTCCAAATTATATTGGTTAAGCACAAAAGAAACAGCCTTCTATGCTGTTCCCATTCCCGTGCTATGGAATAGATACCCTTGAAAGCTGCATTTAGTTATCATTCTATTGGTTATTAGGAAACAAGTTTGGAAGGCCTTTTAGTTTAATAAAGATATTTTTAAATAGAGTTTACTTCGTATGTTTTAACATATTCTTATTAGTTGTCTTTATTGCTAGCAAGATAGAAAGTTAAGATATAAATCAAAATAATATTTTCCTCATCAACCGCAGGTTTGAAAAAGGGTATTTAGATCATCCCATTCATCCCCATACTCAGTACAAGAAACCACATTTAAGCACCCTATCAAGAGATGATCTGTGCTGTATTTATCCAATAATTGGAGAGACCACCATACCCTTGAGAGGGGCATACCACAACTATGTTAAGGGTCTCTGACAAAGAAATCAAGATAGGGCCCTCATACCATGCAGACTGAGGCCCAAAGCATGCACAGAATACACTAATAATGAAAGTCATTTGTCAAAAAGTAAAACCATTTTTAAAAATGAAAATAGCAGTAATAATACCTTTTCTACAGCATGTGAGATGTAGCCTCCACCGATGGGTTATCAATGCCTCCTTGCTCAGTTTAGACTAAGATCAAACTTTGGCCACGCCTCCTTGGGGCTGTCCTTCCCCAGTTTGTTCTTAGTCTCGGCTCAGTAAGGACACAACTTAGCATAGCTCCTCAAGCAACTTAATTGTAATAGCCTTAGGTGAATGAGTTGTAGGATTCATTCTCTTTTGTTATTTTTCCCCTTTCCTTAATTCAATTACTTATTCGAACGCTTCTAAAAGGAGGTTTTGGCTTGCTGTACTTCAGCCCTCAGGGGACTCCCTGCAGGGAACGCTTCCCTGGAAGCCTCGTGTTGCCGTTTGACTCCGTTTCAATCCGCTTTTGAGCGCTGTGAAGGGGATTCCCCTGAGCGTTTTTGAAAGCCTTTTTTCTGCCGGCTCAAGCTGTGAGGAAATTCCCTGATAGCTAGCGGTTTGACTTCTATCGGCAGTTTGGTGCTGTGAGGGCTTTTCCCTCAGCGCTAGGAGGCTTTTTACTCGGCTCGTACTTTCTGGCGCAAACTGGGATTTCCCTCACATCTTGTGAGTCCGTTCTGGGCTCGTTGATTGCAACATCTTCAGCTCGGAGCCTGGCTGCGGTGCTGGGCTTTCCCCACCGCTTGACCCCCTTTCGGCTCGGGCGCGCATAGGGGGAATCCCCGGGTGCCAGGAACGCGCCGCTCGTCGAGGAGAAGGCCGGCGAATGAAATCTCTCCTCCTCATGGCCACGAGGCTCCAGAAGAGAGCAGGGCCTTGCCGTTCGACGAAGCGCAAGTTTGTTGGGCTTATTCTGGAAGGGGGTGAAGACTGGGTGGCAGAGACTCGTAGGTGCCCTTGCCCACTTTCCCTTCCTTTAAGGTCGCCATTGAGGCGGCCACGAGGCCTGCGTCCGCCATTTTGTCTTCGTGCTGGGTGTGGTCGCCATTTTGCTGAGGCCTTCACTCCGGCGGCGGCTGGGCCTATTAGTACAATTCATAGCCTGCTGTGTTGGGCTCTCAAGGGGGTGTTCCACAATCATCCTTATCCTTGTTTGGAACTTTATCTGGAATAAGGGAGCTCCTTATTTCCTCACTCCTGGTATAATTCACTAACATTAATCCTGGTATTTTCATTGGGAGTTTTCATTCCACCTGTTCCCATTAGCTCGCGGCGCTGTGCCTGCAGGGCCTGAACAGGCAGTTTTACTAAGTTGTCTGGCTATTTGCCATTGTGGTTGTCTTAGGGCGCGGGAAAGATTCCCTCCCGGACAACTTGATCTGCGTGTTTACCCCCACTGCAGGGCTTCTCCTATTTGGAAGGCCCGGCTCACAATGGCAGATAGTGTTTCTCCTCAGGCTTTGCAGGGTTCGAGTGCCCCCCCCACACACAATCCAAGCGCAGATCTTCTGATGTAGGCGTGGGGGGAAAGAAAAAAGCCAAAACCAAACATCTGTCTACAGAACCCTCCAAGGCTGCTGAGCGAGAGGCCACGAGGAGACATCTGGCATTGGAGAAAGAATTCTCCAGAGCACAAAGACTCATGTCCAGTGAGGCTGACATGGTTCCCCCTCCCTCTCTGGGCAATTCACCATTTGAGATTCCGCCAGTACCTTCCTATCAAGCCCCTTTGGCTTGGTCTCCTCAAGGGGGAACTGAACAGGTCGGTCTCCCTTCTCCCCATCCAGGTGTACAGATCCATCCTTCTGGCCCTTCAGTTCCAGTTACCTCAAACACCCCTCAGCCCACTGAGGCCTCTATTTCTGGAGTTGCCCCCACAGAGCAAACTTTCTGGGCACAACAATTTAACTCATTTATGCAACAGGCCTTCACCCAATTTATAGCATCTTCCATGGCTCAGGGGTCTGCCCAGGCCCCATCTGCCTCACCTCCAACCTTACCAGCAGGTCGCGCTGAGGGTCTACAGTCCACGGGCTCTTGTATTTCGGAGACCTCCTCTCACCTTGGGGAGGCAGAGTCAGTTGACTTAGACGCTCCTGACCTGCTTATGTCTGAGGATGAAGAGGGGACTTCGGATCCGGCTCCAACAGCCGGTCTCTTCGATCCTTCTCTCTTTAAGTCCCTTTTATTAAAGGCCTGTGCTACGGCCAATTTGGTCACAGAACAGGAACCTGAACCTTCAACATCGACTCCGCAGGAGTCAAACCCCTTATTTGTGGTGAAGGTTGTGGAGGAAAAACATATTCCTTGTCCTGCAGTGTTCCACGACATGGTGGAGGAACAATGGGCATCACTGTCCACTTCCACTCATCCCAGCAGCACTGAGAAGAAACTCTTTAACGTTTCCCCTAAATTTTCTTCCCTCCTTGAGGTTCCTAAGGTAGACGCCCCGTTGACGTCTTTATACTCCACGTCCACAGTTCCGGGAGACATGGCAGAGAACCTCAAGGCAGAGGATAAAAGGTTTGAGTTTTCTCTCCGCAGAGCTCATCAGGCCTCTGCCTGGGCCATCAAGGCGGCGACTTCTTCATCCTTCTTTGCGAGGACCTCCATCATGTGGCTCCGTGAGTTACAGGCTTTACTTTCCCCCGATCAGGTGCGTGCACAACAAAACCTGGGGAAGCTGCTGGCTGCTGTGGAATATATGGCAGACGCATCCCTCCACGCGGTCAAGCACTCTGCAAGGTCTATAGCGGCCACGGTAGCGTCTCGTAGATTCTTGTGGCTTAAGCAGTGGAGGGCAGATCTCAAGTCGAAATGGCGTCTGTCTACGGACGCGTATAAGGGTAGTCAACTGTTTGGGGCGGTTTTAGAACTGCACCTGGTTGAAGGTAAGGACAAAAGGAAAACATTGGCTCACCCCTCCAAAAAGGTGGACAGGAGACCTCAGCAGGAGTTGCGCAGGCAGTCCTTTCAGGCTGGAACTTCCTGGGACTGGCGCCAGCCCTTTCGAGCAGGGCAGCCCTGGGATGGATCCAGAGGTTCCCGATCCTTTTCCCTCAGACAGGATCGACAACAGGGCCGCCAGAACGGAGGAACCAGAGGACAATTCTAGTATAAGCGCCCATTTCGGGGAACTGGAGGACGTTCTTTCAGGAGGTCCAAGTGACGCCATTGTGGATCCTCCCATAGGCGGTTGATTGACTCTGTTCACCGACGTCTGGGAGGTCACCACCAACAATGCTTGGGTACGAGAGACCATAAGGCTAGGACTAGCCTTAGAATTCCACTCCATTCCCCCAGACAGGTTTTTCCGGTGTCCAACCTTAAAACACGCAAACAGGGCGGGACTAGTCTCACAGGCCATTTCCCACCTGTTGGAAATAAAGGCCATAGAGCCGGTTCCTCAAGATCAAAGAGGAAAAGGGTTTTACTCCATCCTCTTTGTGGTCCCCAAGGCATCGGGAGGTTGGAGAGCTATCTTGGATCTGAAGGGACTGAACCATTTCATAGCCTACAGGCGGTTCAAAATGCAGTCCCTCAGATCCATCCTGGCCAGTATCAGGAAGGGAGATTACCTCTCTTCCATAGATCTGACGGAGGCTTATCTTCATGTCCCAATCAGACCACACCACCGCAGGTTCCTCCGTTTTTGCCATGGACACAGGCATTATCAGTACAGGGCTCTGCCCTTTGGTCTTTCTTCGGCCCCTCGCGTATTCACAAAGCTACTGGCGGTATTGGCAGCCCATCTCAGGCTGATACCTGTAAGAGTACAGTGTTACCTGGATGACATCATCGTCCAGTCCAGGTCATCCTGGTCAGCACAGCTGGACCTACAAATCACAATTCAGACCCTGCAGAGACACAGCTTCTCCGTGAATTTCAAAAAGAGTCACACCATTCCGACCACTCGGATACTACATTTAGGGGCGGTAATAGATTCGAACCTGTGCATGGTATATCTATCACAGGAACGCAAGGCCAGCATCAAGTCTTTGGTTTGCAATATCCAAAAGAGCAGGGTGGTTCCACTAGTCCAGCTGTCTCAGTTAATGGGGAAAATGATCTCGTGTCTAGGCATAGTGCCTTGGGCACGACTTCACTCCAGACACCTACAGTGGTTCCTACTACCTTTCCAGAGGAAGAACATGAGTTCCTCCGTACGGAGAGTGAGGGTTCCTCATCACGTTCTGATGTCACTACGCTGGTGGGTGTCGTCAGCCATACACAAAGGTTCACTGTTCAAGGAGCCTCACAGACTCGTCCTGACAACGGATGCCAGTTTGTTCAGCTGGGGAGCGCACATGCAGACTCACATGGCACAGGGACAGTGGAACCAATCCGACCTCGCTCACAACATCAATTGGCTGGAGCTCAGGGCTGTACACCTGGCTCTACGCCAATTTGCCAACATAGTAGCGGGAAGACACGTCCTGGTAATGACGGACAATGTCGCAACCAAAGCCCATGTCAACAGGCAGGGGGGGACCAGGTCCTGGACACTCATGCAGGAAGCTCTATCCCTGGGCCTGTGGGCAGAATCCAATCTGGCATCCATTTGCGCAGAACACATCTCCGGGGAGGCAAATCGTCAGGCCGATTCTTTGAGCAGGGTATTGATAGACCACTCAGAGTGGCGCCTAGATCCGTCTCTTTTCATGAGAATTGTGGAGAGGTTCGGACACCCTCAGGTGGACCTATTTGCCTCGTCGACAAATGCTCAACTACCCAGATATTTCACAAGGTTTCCATCACGGGGGGCGGAGGGGACAGATGCGCTCCGCAGTCCTTGGCCCAAGGGGCTCCTGTATGCATTTCCCCCTCTCCCTCTGATTCAGGCTGTCATCAGGAAGCTGATTTTAGAACAGGCAGAGTTGATCCTGTTAGTCCCTCACTGGCCAAGGAGACCTTGGTTTGCAGACCTCGTGGATCTGTCGGTCTCTCCGCCATGGAAGATCCCACCAAATCTAGTCGCTCTCAGTCAGGGTCAGCTACAACATCCGGATCCGCAGTGGCTTCAGTTAGCCGCTTGGCACTTGAGAGGGAGAATTTAGCCAGGCAATCATTCTCCCCGGACGTCATAGCGGTAATTCAGGCCTCTAGACGTCCTTCGACTAACAGAATTTATGATGCCACATGGAGGCATTTCTGCACTTGGTGCGCCTCCTGGAGTTTGGATCCGTTGACAGTATCTATTCCTATTATCTTAGATTTCCTCTTAGAGGGCCAGAACAAAGGCCTGGCCTATAATACTATTCGTAGACAAATTGCTGCCTTGTCCTCAATTCTCACTTGTGAGAATCAGGCGCAACTGTCACATCACCCGACAGTCAGGGCTTTCCTTAAGGGAGCTGTTCACACGGCTCCTCCCGTGGTGCATAGATACCCCACGTGGGATTTACCAAAAGTATTGCAGGTTCTCATGGGGCCACCATTTGAACCTATTAGGTCTTGTTCTTTACACTTCCTTTCTCTGAAAGTCGCCTTTCTGATCGCCATTACTTCGGCAAGGCGTATCTCTGAGCTGGCTGCGCTCTCAGTCAGAGGGGACCTCTGTACCTTTCTGGATGACAGGGTGGTCCTCCGGTTGGACCCATCCTTCATCCCGAAGGTCAATACTTGGTTTCACAGGTCTCAGGAACTGGTTCTTCCAAATTTTTGTCCTCGACCATCCCATCGTCTGGAAAGGCTGTGGCACACGTTGGACGTACGACGGGCCATGCATCACTACGTAAAACGTACAGAACCTTTTTGCAGGACTGAGGCTCTGTTTGTGTCTTTCCATCCTTCTTCCAAGGGTCTGAAGGTATCATCTTCAACCATTGGACGATGGATCAGGGCATGCATCTCTTATGCATACAGGTCTCAGTCTCTTCAGGTTCCAGTGAACGTCACAGCTCATTCCACACATAGTGCAGCCACAACTGCGGCTTATTCTGCACAGGCTTCGATAGAAGAGATTTGTCGGGCAGCCACCTGGTCTTCTCCCTCTTCCTTTATAAGACATTACAAACTTGATCAGTTTGCGGCGGCTGATGCGGCCTTTGGCAGGAGGGTCTTGCAGAGGGTGGTGGCGGCTCGTGACTCACAGGCTTAGAGTTCCCTCCCATTGGGGGACATGGGGGCTTGGGTATGTCCCATCGGTGGAGGCTACATCTCACATGCTGTAGAATGGGCGTTGTCTTACCTGAACGCCATTTCTCAGCATGTAGATGTAGCCTCCACACCCGCCCATGTAGGTGGGTCTAGGCTGTATTTTCAGGAGGAGTGTTGTGTCAGATCATGTGGGCTTCGCCTCGTCAATCAACAAACTGGGGAAGGACAGCCCCAAGGAGGCGTGGCCAAAGTTTGATCTTAGTCTAAACTGAGCAAGGAGGCATTGATAACCCATCGGTGGAGGCTACATCTACATGCTGAGAAATGGCGTTCAGGTAAGACAACGCCCAATCTACATTGCAGAAAGCAAGGCAATAGCATTAGGATGTGAATCCTCCTACCTTTCTCCTCTTATTCTGTCTGCTGGCCAATAACTATGGTGCATTAGGTGTGTTGTATGCCCTGTTTGATCTAGCCAACTCAATGAGTGATGCTCAGCAACATCATCTATAGATATGTGCAGATGGGAACCATAGAAACTGGATTTGCAGATATACTGATTATCTTTAAAATATTCAGGTTTTTTGGCATGCTCATTCTCAAAAGCATGAAGAGGTCACTTAGAGATGTTGCTTTGCAAGTAGTTTTTACTAGTACTGAGTTAAGCAGCTATGTCACAAGTATGATTTTTTTTAAAAAGCAGGCATGCTGTGCAATGTCAGTAAAAACTGATGACACCGCATGGTTTTCTATCAGCAGAAGTTGCCAATAGTGTTGATTTTCTAGCACTATCAGATATCTTTAATAATCTCAATGAGAACAATTGCCCAGGAAAGTGTCTGACAAGTCACTGTTGATCAAAAGACAGCTGCATATAATTCCTCTGTTGCTGACAGCAGGGTTTATGGTTGTAAGATATAAAAATGTAGAAAGTATTTTTTTTCATCAATCCAGATCTACTTCTATTTGAATTGGGAAATTGCTGTGCCCAATGTTGTCAATATCTTACCTTTGCAGATATAAGCCTTTGATCCTGGCAAAAATCTCCATGAGGTTTCTTCATCCAGGGCACATGTTGGTTTTGAAGTGTCTGAAATGTGTCCCAGCACTGAGCCCCCGCCACAATACTTTCATATAGGATGTTATACATATATATCATATTTATTTAAAGAGAAGCCCTGCAGCTTTGCTTAGGTCAAGATTTTTGAAATGTGAGTTTCCAAAATTTTTATTAGCAACCCCAAAAAACCAGAGGTTCACAATTTAACATTTCAGAACTCTTGGTTTGGTTATTTCAGCCCTTTCCCTCAAGAGAATGATGTCACTTATGACTTATAAATATCTGAAGTGGAACTGAATAAACACAAGATAGCACACTGACCATATTATAGTATAGTGATTAAAGAATATGGAGAATTGTTAGCATTTTCATATAATTTTAGCAAGGAAGTTAATTCATGTTATTGAATTAATTCCTAACATTTGGAATTTATCTATGAAGAATTTTAGATCTATCCTGTCTAGATTAAATAATTGATATAACATATCAGTTATATTAGTATATCATGTACCAATTTTCAGTAAAAATATATTTGATGTTTAGCATGTTCTGAAATCCTAACTAACTCTATCCTAACAAGTTATAATTAAACAAATAATACATTTTAGTGGACATTCTGGTCATCTATGTTAGATAAATTACACTGACTAAAATACTACAAATTTATCTATATGTAGCCTATATATATATAGTATGTATGCCATACCATATTTGGGCTGGAAAAAATCTAGACAATCATACAATGGAAGCAAAGTTTTAGAGTTTTCTGTCTCTTTTGGCTGTCAAATATTTGGGATCTAGCTCCATTCTAATCTTTTTTTTACAATATATTTTATTGATTTTTAACATAGTTACCTTAATATTTGGTAAACAGTGTGTTGTCTGGGTTTACATTTAAAAAACATTCACTAACAGTTGGTTTCTATGATCTATAATCCACATAATAGCTTTATTTGATTTCCTCTTTTTCCCATAGTGTTCTCTTTTGCCAACCTTAAGTTAATACAATTCTTGTTGTTTTGGTAGATAGCAATTGAGTATAGAATTTTTTTCTAATATTTCTACAGATAATAATCACATCAATATAATATTTATTTTTTACCTGGTCATTCTGGTTGTCTCATCATAGATCCTGTTTACAGTTCTTATTTACATTTGTTTTTCCCACAATGTTCAAGACATTCTTACTGGTTAAGATTTTCTCAAAGTTAATTACATTTAAATATTTAAGTCTATTTTTTTCTCATGTAAGCCATCTCAATACTTTTACCTTTCTTAAGGAATCAATAAGACTAAAAGAAGAAGAAGAAGAAGAAGAAGAGTAAAGAAAAATAAAAAGATAGTATGCTACTTAAAATCCATGTTTCCCCTAAGCCAGTGGTGGCGAATCTATGGCATGGGTGCCAGAGGCAGCACTCAGAGTCCTCTCTGTGGGCACATGTGCCATTGCCCCAGCCTTGCCTCCCCCCGTGACACCCTCCTCACCAGCAGCCCTCCTGGAGAATGGGTGCCCCCGAGCATGGCCCACATGGAGCAGTGCAGTCAAGGACATGGCAGCCAGGCAGCGTACACAAGACTCTGCCCTCATGCCCCATCGCGCACAGTTGATGCTGTGGGGCATGGGAAGATGACGTGGCTGCCATGGCGCTGCTGGGAGATCTGCAGCGGGCCCTGGAGGCAGTGAGTGGCCCTGCGGGCAGGTGGGGTGGGGGCAGAGCAGGGGCGGGGCAGGGGGTGGAGCGGAGGCAGGGCCAGTTTTTGGGCACTCAGTCTCTAAAAGGTTCGCCATCACTGCCATTTTTTTCTATTCTTTTTTACTATAATTAAAAATATATTTAATCTTTAAATATTCCATTTAATAAATCTAGTCATCTGGTCTTCTAACTCTTATTCAAAACATTTTTAATCCATTGTAATTTGGTGTAATTTTGTAATTTTCTTAAAGTCAATCACATTTAAATATCTAAAACATTTCCTTTATATAAGCCATTCTAACTATTTTATATTACTCATATCAAGAAATATTAAGTTAAGTTAAGTTAAGAAGAAAGAAGAAAAAGAGAGTACTATGTTACTTCAGGGGCTCTTTCCTCTTAAAATAAAATTCATATCCAAAATCTTTCTATTTCTTTAACAATATTAAAACAAGTGTTTCTTTTTAAAATATTCTCTCTGATAGGTCCCATCATCTATTTTCTTTTTTTCTTTCTTTTTTTAACAAATATTTTATTGAGTTTTTTAAGGATAACAAGGGAATAGGGTCAACAGAGGTAAAACAAAGGGAGACAAAAAAAGGGTTAAACCAAAGGAAGGGGGTAAACACAAAAGTGGGATCAATCCCACAAAATAACATCACTTCAGCAAGTAAACCCATCTGGGTATACATATTAAATCTTAATAATTACTCTAGTATTAAACAGCTTTCAATATAGTCATGTAAATAACAAGTTAATCAATATATCTCATTCATTTTACTAATTAACAATGCTTGATACTAATTAGTTGTAATAACTTTAAAATAGTAATATATTACTTATTGGTTATAATTTACTATATATCACAAATATGAAAAAAAGAAAAAAAAGAAAAAGACAAGTTCATACAAATAATCATGAAATATAAATACAAATTATCAGTTATTTCTTTAAGTTTCATAACCTTTTCTCATTCTATCGTATTGCTAACCATTGATAAAAAATTTCCCATGTTTTAAAATAAATTGTATCTTCTTTCTCTTTCATTTCTAAAGTTAATCTATCTATTTCTGCACATTGAAATATTTTTGTTATTATAATCTGATCAGATGCTAAATTTTCATTTTTCCAAAATTGGGCAAATGTTATTCTCGCGGCTGTTAACACATGTAATATTAAATACTCATTCTCTTTTTCATAATTCAGGCCTAATATTCCTAGCAAACAGAGTTCTGGTTTAAATTATATCTGTATTTTAATCATCTTTTCTAACCACATATGAATCTTAAACCAAATTTTTTTAGCATTAGGGGATATCCACCAGAGATGGTAATAAGTGTCTGGTTGTTGTTTACATTTCCAACACATATTTGATACATTTTTAAACATTTTCTTTAATCTAACTGGTGTCATGTGCCATCTATAAAACATTTTATATAAATTTTCCTTATATGCAGCTGCTTTAGTAAGTTTAATATTTCGGTCCCATAGTTTTTGCCAATCTTCTAAATCTATAGAATAACCAAAATTCTTTGCCCACACTATCATTGTTTCTTTCACTTATTCTTCTTCCATCTTCCAGTTTAACAAAAATTTATAGAGTTTCTTAATCAAATTTTCATCTGTTTTCAAGAGTATTTTATCTAATAGTGTCTGTAAAATCCCATTACTAGTGTCTTGTAAAATCCCATTACTTTTACATCTTTTTCATATCTTTTTTTTTTAAATAATTTTTTAATTAATTTTTCATTAAGAAACAAGAACATAAATAACAATATCAACCATAAAGAAATCAACATCAAACAGTACATTCACGGACGTGTCCGGTGTCCCCCTCATGCACCCCCCTCTCATCTACCTACACCTTCTCCTCCTTATCTTACCACCACTCCTCCTTCCTCCCTCTTTCCTACTTCCCTTTCTCCCTCAGTCATCCCGTCAGTGCAGTTGGGGTATCACCGGGCACCTCCTTAGAAAATCATACATATATATATATATACATCTAAATCTATAATACCAACCTAACCCTTTCCCCCCTCCCCCCCCAAGACTTCCCAAAGCTAATCTAGGAAATAAATGCACAATCATCCAATACTAATCAAAAAAATACTCATTATTATTACACACTAGTACAAAATTACTGTGACTCTAAAATAACATTAAATTACAACAACAACAAAAAATTATTTTTTTTTAAATTATATCCTATTTTTTCCTAAGTTTTTAATCAAAAGCAACATAATAATTTTTCAGTTCATACTTTCTCTGAATATAATCTATCCATCTTCTCCATGTTGAGATAAACTTTTCCTGAGAATGATCCTTCAGGTACGCGGATATTTTTGCCATTTCTGCAAAATATGATACTTTCTGTCTCCAATCATCCATGGTTGGTAATATCTTTTTTTTCCAATTTTGAGCAACTAACGTCCTTGCTGCTGTTGTACAATACAACATCAATGTCATTTCTTTTTGATCCAAATTATCCATAATACCCAGTAAAAATAACTGCGGTGTAAATTTTATCTTTTTCTTAAAAATCTGTTTAATATTCCACCAAATCTTAATCCAAAAAGCTTTAACATCCCTGCATGTCCACCAAATATGATAATAAGTAGCATCCATACTACCACATCTCCAACATTTTGGTTGCAAGTTCGGATACATGCAAGACAATTTTTGAGGATCCAAGTGCCATCTATAAAACATTTTATAAAAAATTTCTCTTAAATTCTTTTTCATATCTTGTTTGAATTTGCAAATATGACCACCATGTTAAATCAATACCATTTTGTTGAAGATCTTGCCTATCTTTAAGTTTTCCTTCTTTATCTAAGATATCTTTATAGACCACAAGTTTATCATAGTTAATTAAGTTCGGATATGCAAATGCTTCCATTGTTGAAAGCCACTCAGGTATTTTCATATAAATTTTATTTTTAATTCTCTCCCACTCTAAGAGTAGTACATTCCTTATAGCATGAGTTTGAAAGTATTTATGTACTTTATTTTTCTCATACCATAGGAAAGCGTGTCAACCCAGTTGCAAATCATGTCCCTCTAAATAAAGCAGTCGTTTATTTCTCAATGTGATCCATTCTTTAAGCCACAACAAAATAGTGGCTTGGTAGTAGAGTCTCCAGTCTGGGAGCCCAAAGCCCCCTCTGTCTTTTGAGTCTTGTAACAGTTTAATTTTAATTCTTGCTTTTTTCCCTTGCCATATAAATCTCATTATTGTTGCATTTAAATCATTGAAAAATTTCTGGCTTAGTTTGACAGGAACCGTCTGAAATAAAAATAGCAGTTTAGGTAAGATATTCATCTTAACAGTCGCTATCCTTCCTAATAGTGATAATTGAAAGTTTTTCCACTTCTCCAAATCTGTTTTTATTTGTTTCAATAGTCTTTCATAGTTGTCTTCTTTTATTGCTGTATATTTTGATGTTAAATAGATACCTAGATATTTAACTTTTTTGGCTATCTGGAGATTTGTTTTTTCCACAAATTGAGCTTTCTGTTTTTCTGTTAGATTTCTTGTAAGTACTTTAGTCTTTTCCCTATTTATTTTCAACACAGCCACTTCTCCAAATTCCTCTATTTTCTGCAACAGTTTAGTGGCTGTTTCCAAAGGCTCCTCCAAGATAAAGACCAAATCATCTGCAAAAGCTTGTAATTTATATTTCTGATCTTTTATCTCCAGCCCTTTGATCTCCACATCTTGTCTAATATTCCTGGCCAACATTTCCAATGTAAGAATAAATAACAAGGGAGACAATGGGCATCCCTGTCTTGTGCCTTTTTTAATATCGAAGTTATCTGTATAGTTTCCATTTAAAAATATCTTTGCTGATTGTTTATTGTAAATTGCTTGAATTGCGTTTATAAAATTTTCACCAAAATCCATCACTCGCAGCTGATGAAACATAAATTGCCAATTAAGATTATCAAAGGCTTTTTGTGCATCCAAAAATATCAGTGCCATTTGTTTCCCTGGATGTTTTTCATAATATTCTAACACATTTAAAATAATTCTTAAATTGTTCTTTATCTGTCTTTTAGGCAAAAAACCATTTTGATCTGAATGGATAAATTCATTCAAAAATATCTTCATTCTTTCCGCTATTATTGCTGTAAATATTTTATAGTCCACATTTAATAGTGATATTGGCCTGTAGTTTTTAATTTGTGTGAGATCAGTATCATCTTTAGGTATAAGAGAAATATTGGCTTCTGTCCAGGATTTTGGTATTTTCATCACCGAAAAAGTTTTGTTACAAAGATCTTTCAATATCGGGCTTATTATATCTTGTAATGCTACATAAAATTCTGTTGGGAGACCATCGGGTCCTGGAGATTTATCTTTTTTTGTCTTTTTATAGCCTCTGTAATTTCCATCATTGTTATTTTCTCGTTCAACATATGTTGCATGTTCTCTGGTATCTTTGGGAGGTTTGCTTTTCTTAGATATTCCTGTATTGCCTCCTTAGAAACCACCTCCACCTTGTAAAGTGTCTCATAATACGTTTTAGCAATTTTTTTCAGTGTGTCATTATGACAATGTATTTCGCCTTTTGAATCTTGTAATTTACCTATCAGTTTTTTTTCTCTTTCTTTTTTCTGTCTATATGCAAGCCATCTTCCTGGTTTGTTGTCATTTTCAAAAAAATTCTGTTTTGAGTATTTTATCTGTTGTGCCCTTGTCTCCATCTCCAATAAGTTTAGTTTATGTTTTATTAATCCCATTTGTGTCTTCAGCTTCTTCTTTTGTGGATCATTTTGTAACTCAAGTTCTAAATTCCTAAATTGTCCTTTCAAATTAAGCTGTATTTGTCTCTTTTCTTTATTCTTTTTAGCAAAGTAAGTTATAGCCAAGCCTTTAAAATATGCTTTCACGGTATCCCAAAGATTTTGAATAGAGGTTTCTTCTTTCTTATTTATTTTTTTAAAAAAAATCCATTTCTTTCGTTGCAAACTGTAGAAATTCTTTTTGTTTCAGTATTGATTTTTCAATGACCATCTTAATTTTTTCTTGGTTCCTTTGAAAGTCATTTTAATTGGATTATGATCAGCCCAAATATTAGGTTCAATTTCCACCTCTTGTATCATAGTCTTTAAATCATATGAAGTCCATATCATATCAATTCTTGACCAGGATTTATGCCTATTTGAGTAAAATGTATATTGTTCTTTCTCTGGATTCATTTCTCTCCATATGTCTTGTATACACAATTCACCTTTCATCTTTAAAAAAGACTTAGGTAGGGTATTTCCCCCTTTTTTCCCTTGTTTATAACTTTTATAATCAACTATTATGTTAAAGTCACCAAGTATGCAAAGATTTTGATAATTTAGCTCCATTAGTTTATCATATAATTGCTGAAAAAACTGATCCTGTTTCTCATTGGGAGCATATATTGCAACCATCAAGATTTGTTTTTGATCCCATGTAATTTCCACCATTAGTATTCTCCCTTCTTCATCAGCATAAATTTGTTTTGGATTCATCTTTTCTTTTATATAAAATGCTATTCCTCTTTTCTTTTGTTGTGCTAAAGAAAAATAAAGTTTACCTATCTTTGATTGTTCTAAAATTTTGGAATGTTTTCTTTTAATATGTGTCTCCTGTAGACAAATTATGTCCATTTTCAATTTTTGTAGTCTGTTAAGTATTTTACTCCTTTTTGATGGGGAGTTAAGACCATTTATATTTATTGAAAAAATTCCAATCTCCTCCATAATTTCAATTATATCTAGACCTCAATCTTCTAGGGGAGCTGATCTGTGTCTGGTCTTTCGCTCTTACATCTTCCTCTGATTGCATCTTTTTTTTATTCTCCCTCCTCCAATTGTTTCGGTGCTCCTGCACCCATCATCTCTTCTGATTTCTTGGGTTCGGCATCGCCTTTTTCTAAAAAGGCTCTGTGATTGTTAAAAAATTCGTCTGCTTGAGATGGAGTATCTATTCTGTATCTTTTTGAGTCCCAGAAGATTAGTAATCCTTCTGGGAACAGCCATCTAAAATTCACTCCCTTATTAAACAGTTTCCTTGTTAAGAATTGGTATTCTCTTCACGCTTCTCTTATCCTTCTGGGAATCTGTTTGAGAACTACAAGTTCTTTATTTTTATATTTCAGTGGTTGATCTCTTATCCCTCTCAAGATGTCATCCCATATAAATCTTTTAAGAAATCTTACATGGACTTCCCTAGGAACTCTATTTCTTCTTGCGTAGCTTGAGTTCATTCTGAAAACCTGATCTATTTCTCTTTTCATTAGATCCATTTCCATTCCAAGCAATTCCGCTAATAATTCACTCATCGACTCCAACAAGTTCTCATCTTTCTTTTCTACAATATTTTGAAATCTTAGAAAGTGTGATGCATTATCCATCTCCATCATGGCCATGCTTTCCTCCAATTCCGCATTCATTTGTGCCAATCTCTGATTTTCCTCTTGCAACACTTCAATTTTCTGGTCAACCACCCCTGCCTTATCTTCTATTTTTTGCATTCTTTGTTGAGTGTCTACCATCACCTGTTGAAAGTTTTCCATTTTTGATCCATTTTAAGAAGATCAATTTTCAAATCTTCATGAGATTTTCCAAATCTTTTTTCATTTCCATTTTCAAATCATCAATATTTTTAGATGGAACTGAAATTGCTTGGAGTATTGCTTGGGTATCTATCTGATGAGAATCTTGTTGTAAAAAAGTAGTGATTGATTTCTGAATAGCTGGACTCACCGAGGTAGAAGCGGGGGCTGAGGAGCCCTTCCTCACCCCTTTGGCTAAATTTGAGGCGCTCATCTTCTAATTGTTGTATTTATTTGTAATCCACCAAAAACCCCAATGGCTAATTATAATCCACCAGATAGCCCGATGGCCCTTATAATCCAGTGCCCTCCTATTACCAGGAGACAAGGCCAGGTGTAATTTAAGGATAAAAAAAGGAAAAAAACAAAAAAACAAATCCTTTAGAGGAATAAAAATAAAATCTCAATTCCATCCACAGAGGAAGCAGGAATGGGCAAAAAAAAGAGAAAAAAAAATTTAGAGAGAGAAAAAAAAAACTGCCAGAGGAAAAAATAATTTCCAAAAAAGACAATAGTAATAAATCAATCTGTAAAAGGCAAGGTGGGAAAAAAAAATCAAACTCTCAAAAGAAAAGGGAGAAGACTTCAGATAGACAGGCAAAAAATAAAAAATAAAAAATGAAAATAAAAGTTGTCAAGAAGAGATGAATACTATCCAAATTATAGTCCAATCAAACTTTAACTGCAACAAAAATAGAAGAGAGCAAAAAAAAAAAATTAAAAAAATATTCCCTTCTTCCTTTGTATTTTCCCTTGCTATGGGAAATGTACAGCTAGCCAGGCAGTCAGATAAGAAGCTGAACAGTCTCTTACAATAACTTTTAAAGAGAGATAAGAATGTCTGGGCATACAGCCAAATGTCTGGGCATTGAGCCAAGCTCCACAATTAAATGCACAGCAAACAAAGGGAAGAGAAGAAAAAAAAATACAATATAATCACCAGGGGAACGCTGATTCTTTCCCAGGGATTTTTTTTGAAAAAATATTCAGAGTAAAAACACAGTTTTAAAGTTATAAAAAGGAAAGAATAATTAGGGTAACTTTCCAAATAAATTCTCTTTAATTTTTTAGATTTCTCCAGCCAAAAACAAAGTTTTAAATAGTCCCAATTAAATTTCTTCCTTAGCAATGCAGTCGCTTAAAACGCCGCCTGTATGCGAGGGGGGTGAGGGAAAAAATCCTCCTTCTTCCTCCCTCAAGCTTCCAGCTTTCCATTAAAGATAGGCTATTTCATCAAAAGGTCCACTTTCCACAAGGAACAGAAAATAATCTCACCAGACTGGCTACTTGCTGTCAAAATCAACTGTTTTCTGTTCCCGACATTCAGCTGTTGATAGCGACTCACATAAATGTGATCTGCCTTTCTTTTGCTGGTTCCAAAGGCTGCTTTGGGTTCGGAAAGCCAGCTACCGCTGGCTCCCGTTCCCCAAATATTCACCCTTCAGCAGCCACCCCTCCAGGGTGGCTTTTAGCCCAAACGGGTTCACCAGCAAAGGAATTTCAAACCTGGGGAATGGACGATCGCTCCCCCGGATCTACACCCAGCGGCAACCGGAAATCCTCCCATCATCTATTTTCTTAATTTTCACTTTAGCCTTTTTCTTTTGCCCAGTATCTTTCTTAATCAATATGTTCTGCTGAATCAAAGAATCTTTCTATATTCTTGTAAGTGTTACTATAGATATAAAAGGTAAGTCAAGTACAATATCTTTGTAAGAGGTATTTGCCCTTTCATGTTTGTTGAAAATCTTTTTCTTTCTTTCTCTCTCTCTTTCTCTTATCATTTTTGTCTCTCCAGTTCTAGTGGTGTTCCTGACATCTCTGCAGTCCATTTTGTCCAGTCTTTTTTCTTATCCTCAAATTTGTTTTGTGGTGTTAAAGTATAAGTTGTCTTTTCCAAATCCAATATTTCTTGTGAATTTTTTTCCACTTGGCTTAAATCAGTGATGGCAAACCTTTTAGAGACTGAGTGCCCAAACTGCAACCGAAAACCCACTTATGCATCTTCAGGTGCCGGGTGGGTGTGGCCCATTGGCTGGATGTGGCCCATTGAGTGGGTGTGGCTACGGTGGTAACAGCAGACTGGGTGGGACTAAAATGTTCAATCAATCAATTCCAACTTTGAAAGTTCTTTTTTTTTCTGCGAGAAGTTGAAATTGACTGATTGATTGAACCTTTTTTTTGTACATGATGGTGGAGGCCTAAAGCGAAAAGGTTTTATAAAACCCAGCTGAAGGCCTAGGACTGGGACGAAGGCACGTGTGCCCACAGAGAGGGCTCTGAGTGCCACCTCTGGCACCCGTGTCATAGGTTCGCCACCACTGGCTTAAATCATACTTCTTTGTTTTGTTAGGTTCCAACTTTAAGTCTCTATCCTCGAATTTGTGTTCAGTTATCTGTTTTATCTGCTCCTTCTCTATTGTTGTTTTTGGGGATTTTTTTTTGTTTTAAAATTAAATTGGAGATGAATTGGTTTATATTTTCAAAGTTATTTTGGATTTCTTTGTGGTTTGAAATCATTGTTGTTTGAATTAGTTGCAGCATATCATGTCTCCTCTTGAAAAGTATTTATTTTTTCTTGATAAGTTCTTTTTACAAGTCTCTGATTTTCCATGATGGACAAAAAACAAAGTTTTCTTTGGAATCACAGTTAAGTAGATATTTGTAATCCAGAAAGTTCAAAAAAGATTTTTTTTTCCCCTGAAGTTTATAAGTTTCCCTTTGTCTGCAGCCCAGGTTGTTTTCTTTTTTGTCACAACTGTTCTCTATTGTTAGAGCTTTGAAGGTCACAAGCACAGATTAGTTTTTTCCAGATTTTGCCAAGCCCTGTATGAAAGCCATACCTGTCATAGTCTTCATCCACCACTAGATGTGAGCACCGGTTTATTTTTCCATTTTCAAAATAAACAGTTGCCTTTAAAATGAGAATCTTAACCATTCAGCAATTTCCAACTTATCCAAATTTAGGTTTTATATTCATTTCATTTCATTTCTATTTGTTTTGGTCCTCCCTAAAAGGTTTAATTTGCTGCTTCCATTAATAAAAGGGTGGAGCAAAAATCCCCCTCCTTCACTTTCGGAGGTTTTTTCCTTCTTGTGATTTTTTTTCCCTTCAGGAAAGTTGATAAGTAGGATAGCGAAAATCGATGTTCTTACCCAGACTCAAATGCACTGTTTACAATCAGCTTAAAGTAGTACTTTTTTACTTCGGTTGCTTGTAGCTTGGGCTAGATTCTGAAGTTAGGCTAGCCTTTCTCCTGTTGGTTTCTGGAAGGCTTCTCCTGGACCGATCAGGTTGACCACCATCTCTCCATGGGCCACAGGACTTCCTTCCTTCTTTGCCACCTCTTCGGGGCAACTTCTGGCCCATTTAGGGTTTCCTAACAGGAAGAAATTCAGCAAAGGGCATGGAGCCCCGAAATCCCTTGGCTGCTGCGCTACTGTGCAAGACTGGAAGTTTCCATTCTAATCTTTAGCTTCCTTGATAATACCAATATATTTTGGTGAACTTAATCTCTTTCCACCTCTTAAGTTTTTTATTTGCTTGGGTTTTGTTGTTGTTTGTTTACAAATCATCAATGAGTTTTTTGTGGACTATGTTGCCTTCTTCATTTTTCCTTTTTATATGTCTGCAGGCATGCATACACACATATTGGAATTGTTTGTAGTTGTATCTTTAAAAACTCCTTTTTAGAAACTTCCATCTATCATTAATTTCTTTTCCTATCATCTTTTCTTGCAATAAAAATATTTATCATTGCTCTAAGCATGTATTCAAATGTATTTGTATTTTTGTAAAAAATCTAAGATATGCATTTGACTATCCACATTTACTTTCCTTTAACATGAAGAATTCCAGCATTAAATATCACAGATTCCTCAATATTCCTGTTACTTCCAATTATTCCACTTTATATATTTAATTTATTAGTATCAAATAAAGCGTTCTCCAGATAGTGAAACTGTCAGCAACAAGCAAGGGAAGAATTTTATAGGACTATAACAATAAACTTGTGATTATTATCCATTGAAAATGTTGCTTTTGTCCTGTACTTAACATCTCAGAGAATTCATTTTTATTTTGTCATATTTCTACTGAACAATAGAAATATGGCCCCAAATCTTAATATTTTAGATTAAGTTTGTATCACTGATTAATTTTGTATTCATTGTGTTAAATTAAATTCTTTAATAACACAATCTGTTGAAAATAATTTAACACCCAAGGTATTTTTTAAAAAAATAGATAAATCATTTTTAGGAAAAAATAAGTTAGAATACATTATATAGATAAGTTAAAACAATTACTGTTATCTAACACCCAAAGCAAAATGCAAAGCTTATGTCACCTCTAACAGAATAAGTAGTTTCTTTCCTTTAAACCACTTTAATTTTTGCTGATACCTTATTTCTGATAACCAGTTCCTTGATTTCCTCCTTCAGTTCTTCTGAAGTATTTTTGTTCCTGGGACCGGGAAGATAACCTTCTAGGTTCTGTTTGTAACAAATTTCAAAGAATGGTGTTTATGCATATTTTATATCAACTAGCTTTGTTGTTCTCAGATGGACACTTCATTCTTAGCATATTGTCCAGAGGCTAGAAACATGTTTTGCTACATTTTCTGATACAACAATGTCTTGCCCCTGCATAAAGTTTCTGCCATCTTGCTTTCAGAAAAGTCTTTGCAGTTATCCATTGTATATATGATTGCTTCTAAGCTACATTAAATTAAACATTTAGATACAGAAAATTTCAGGATCTTATGACAATATTTTCCTCTTTTTAGGTGAATTTGTGGGCAAACTATCATGCATAGTTTGAAATTTTGCCTGAACTTCACATAAGGTAATTTATAGAAGAGTTTATTATTGATGAAAATAGTTTGGAATGACAACACACACACACACACACACACACACACACACAGAGAGAGAGAGAGAGAGAGAGAGAGAGAGAGAGAGAGAGAGAGAGAGAGAGAGAGAGAGAGAGAGAGAGAATGGCAGTCTACTGTATGTCCATTTATTATCTTAAAATCCACTATGATTACTGATCAATTTTTGATTGTAACAATGCATTCTTCTTTGGCAACTGATTACTGAAAAATGAGTTATTACTTTCATGTGCTATCATATTCTTATTATTGGAGATATTGTTTTTCATACATTTAAACAAATAATAGTAATAAAACAATAATGATGATAATTGCTGCCAGATGAAGGTTTTAAAAATATTTAAGTGATATACTAAAGTTTCATTGCATAGGAATGGAATATGGAATATGCACAGAATATTCTTTTTCTTGGGTGAAGAAAATTGAATAAATAGCTATAGTATTTTCAATATTTCTCTTTATCACTTCTCTGTAACATCCAGTTTATTACTATAACTAGAGAAAGGGAATGAAAGAGGAATAATGGTTGTACCATTTCCTGAAAATAATCCATATCTTTCTTCATAACATTATGTTATATAGGTATATAGTCAAAAAACTGAGATGGTCTTTCTCTCTTCCAACCTATAGTCACATTGTTTAGGTTGTGAATGTTTAATATTTTACATGGTGCTTTTTGTAAGTATTTCTGGCTGCGTGTAGCAAGATGCACAATAAACATTTCTATCAAATAGCACTTCTGTTAGAATGCCAAAGCCATCTATTTACTCACAACTGAAATGAACTGCACCTTTTCCTCCAAGGCACTGGGCTAACAATATCCTAAGGAGATCTGAAATAGTTTTTCTATATCAGGCCTCTAATCTGCCAAACATACCATTTCATTAACAAAAATTGTCTGGGTTCCAAAACATAAATGATCATGTCATGGATGAAATGACCTGGAAAAAGAAATGTTCATCTGAAATCAATTTCATTTACAGTATGCCTTCTGCTTAGTTTCCTACTAAAAGATGGAACAATAGCCTGTTCAAATATATAATCTCTTCCATTTTGTCAGTTGATATATAGTTTGTGCACTATTGTACAAACATTGGTAATCTTACCCAGATATCCCACCTAGGATATAAGTGGGTCTGTGTGTCTTCTCTGCAAATATGGCTAATTAACAGTGGACTAATAGGAAGACATTTTAAAACTACCACATGTCAGTAGAAAAAGCGTCAATTGAAGCCCCTGGGTCCAATTCAAGGTGCTCATGATTATCTATAAAACCATATATGGATAAGACCCTAGTTTGGCTTTATGTAGACATAAATTAGATTATAACACTTCAAACTATTATGGAAAGGTCTTCTTTCTCAAACTATATAGGTGGAATGTATGACTGAGAAATATCATTCTGAAAGATAGATTGTAATGAGCAGGCTTGCAATGGACAATATGATGCCAGTTGTGCTGTAGAATATGACATCCTAAAGGAGATGATGTTTCTCTATATTCTTGGAGGAATTCTTAGAAATCTAGATGACTTGCAAGATGGTAGCAGCATAAGAAGTAGTATCGGATCACGGGGAGACAAGTAATCAAACTAAGTAGGAAGGTACTAGGAGAGAGGGAAAAAGGGAGGAAAAAGAAGCAGAAATTTAGATAAGGAAGGTAGAAAGGATAAAGGAAAAGAAGAAATTGGGACAAGGAGGAAAACACCAGCAAATAGGAGCGCAGCGAATGAATGGCTGCACGTGGAGTCGGAGGAAGCTGGCAACAGATAATGAGAGATCCAGCTCCAGAGCACAATCAAGCAGCCCAATGCTGGAAAAAAAGGGAACTGAGAGCAGCGAACTAGCAGCTGAATAGCAGACAAGGAGGGAGAATGTTGTGAGAAGCAAACAAGAGGGTCACAGTATAATCTGTAATTGCCTAGACCACAGGTCGGCAACCTGCAGCTCCAGAGCTTTCTCTCTCTCTCTCTCTCTCTCTCTCTCTCTCTCTCTCTCTCTCTCTCTCTCTCTCTCTCTCTCTCTCTCTCTCTGTCTGTGTGTGTGTGTGTGTAAAAAAAAGAGAGTGACCTCACCGACAAGCTGACAAGCTTATTGGGCAGGGCTCCTCCCTTTGCTGCGTCTCTGCAGGAAGCAGGAAGGGCAGGAGAGAGCCAGCCTGTTGGAGAACAGCTTGAAGCCAGCTTGCCAGGTGAGCGAGAGAGGGAGAGAGAGGGGGAGAGAGAAAGAGAGAGAGGGGGAGAGGAAAAAGAGATGGAGAGGAAAGAGAGAGGGAGAGAAAGAGAGAGAGGGAGAAAGAGAGAGAGGGAGAGGAAAGAGAGAGAGGAAAGAGAGAGAGAAAGGGAGAGGAGAGAGGGAGAGAAAGAAAGAGAAAGAGAAAGGGGAAAGAAAAGAGGGGAGAGAGAAAAGAGGGAGAGAAAGAGAGGGGGAGAGGAAAGAGAGGGAGAGAAAGAGGGAGAGAGAAAAAGAGAGGGAGAGAGAGGGAGAAAAAGAAAGAAAGAGGGAGAGAGAGAGAAAGAAAAAGAGAGAAGGAGAGAGGGAGAGAGAGAAAAAGAGAGAGGGAGAGAGGGGGAGAGAGGGAGAAAGAGAGAGAGAAAAAAAGAGAGGGAGAGAGAGAGGGAGAGAAAAAAAGAGAGAGAAAAGAGCGGGAGAGAAAGAGATAAAGAGAGAGGGAGAGAGGGATTGAAAGAGAAAAAGAGGGAGGGAGGGAGGGAGGGAGAGGAGAGAGAAGGAGAGAGAAGGAGAGAGAGAAAGAGAGAAAGAGAGGGGGAGAGGAAAGAGAGAGAGGGAGAGAGAGAGGAAAGAGAGAGGAAAGAGAAAGAGGGAGGGAGAGGAAAGAGAGAAAGAGGGAGGGAGGGAGAGGAAAGAAAGAGAGAGAAAGAGAGAGAGAGAGAACTCATGCACAGCTGCCTATATTTCTTTTTAATTAAACTCTTCAATCAAGCTCTTCCCCCCTCGTGCGCGCATGCACAAGTTTTGCGGCTCCCAGTGTTTTCTTTTCTCTGGGAAACGGGTCCAAGTGGCTCTTTGAGTGTTTAAGATTGCAGACCCCTGGCCTAGACCCATACACCAAACTAGGCAGCACAGCTCGAGGGGGCAGCCAGGCAGCAAAGGGCCCAGCAAAGTAGAGAGACCCTGACTACCACAGCCCTCTCCCTGCCTCCTTCCAGCCCCGCAGCCCTCCCCAGCGGAGACTTGGCCCAGGTGGAGGACTGATCAGCATTCGCTCTTCAGTGAGATTAGCATCCCCCACCCCCACCTCCTGCTAGTCTGGTCTGGCAGAAGACAAAAGCCTACAGCAATCAGTCAGTCATGAGGAATTGGTGGCGGCAAAATCTGAGGAGAGGAGAAACGCAGCAGCAGCAGCAACAGAGAAGATTTGAGCTAGAGAACTCCGATCTCTGAAGCTGAGTGGCCGACTGAGAGGAGCAGACTAGACAGCAGAGCTGAGCCTACTGGAAAGCTGAACGAAGGCCTCACCAGAGCAGAAACAAGCACTGAAAGACGGAAGGCAGAGAAAACAAGAGGCCGGAGCAGCGAGCAACGGAAATGAATCCAACAATTAAGTTTGAGGTCCCAATAGGAAGGGAGGGAAGACTCCTAGTAAAGAATAAAAAGGAATTGGAGCTCAAAAGCTTTTAAAAAACAGGGGGGGAAGGATAAATAAAACTAACATAATAGTAAGAAGGTTAAATAAATAACAAGCACAAACAGGCAGAAAAAAGGATAGGAAAAAATAGGCACAATTACCTAGAACACAGAAGGAAGAAACAAGGCTAACAGCAGAGCACATCCACCAACCAAAAAGGGGGATTTTCAAACAACAAATTCATGGAACAGGTGACTGATACTATTGTGGTATGCAATACATGTTCCATGTATGTGTTTATGCCCAAAGAATACCCAAATTATACATGCATTAGATGTAAACTATGTGAACTACTAGAGGAAAAAGTAAGACATTTAGAGGCAATTCTAGCCAAACTCCAACCTACACAAGAAAGCTATACCCAAACCGAACCAAATAATGAACAAATAATTCCCAGAAGAATTACAGATAAACCCTTGGAGGAAGACAAATGGAGGTATGTCACACAAAGAAGGAAACACAATAATCAAAGAAAGAAGCAGCAGACATCTAACAAACCCCTACTGCCCAATCTAACCCAACCAGAAGTAGCCCCATTAAAACTGAACAATCGATTTCTCCCCCTAGATGGAAATATGCAGACCCACCATCTCCCCCTCAAAGAAAACATGCAGACATCTAACAAAGAAACAACACCAAACATCCCTAAAAGAGTCACATCAACAAACACACATGAGATAAACAGAAAAGCACTGCAGACTGCATCCCCCCCAAAAAAGGAAGGCAAGTGTTTCCTCAAAGGAACAGAATCATCTATCTGCAGACCTGCCATACAAACCAGGGAGGTATGTTGTCTCCCTGGAGCAAAAATCAAAGATGTGGCTGAGAACCTAACCAAAATAATTAGGCCCACAGATTACTACCCTTTCTTTCTCCTTCACATTGGGACGAATGACACAACAAACAACATGAATTCAGTACTGAGAGATTATAAGCAACTAGGCAATAAAGTTAAGGAGCTAGGAGCACAAGTAGTATTCTCATCAGTACTCCCAACAAAAGGTCAACCCCCATTGAGCAAAAAAAGAATTCTAGAAGTAAATCACTGGCTAAAGGGTTGGTGTCACCAAGAAAAATTTGGTTTCCTCGATCATGGACAGCATTTCCTACATGAAGGACTCTTGGCAAGGGATGGGCTACACTTCACAAAAACAGGGAAAAATTTACTCAGAAAAAGACTGGCCCAACTCATCAGGAGGGCTTTAAACTAAAATTGAGGGGGAAGGGTGACCAATCTTTGGAATCTCTAGAACTCAAAACCAGTCATAAATCCCAAGAAAACAAATCAAACAATGAGGTATGTAGTGGTAAGAAAAAAGACAAATTCAAACAACAATTGGGAGATGCAGAAAACATACCCACGGACAGGCATAAAGGTTTTAAATATACAAATGCTCAAAGCTTGGGGAACAAACAGGGTAAACTAGAAGCAATAGTACACGAGGGCAGGTATGACATAGTATGACATAGTGGGCAGGTATGACATATGTACTGATGGATGAATACAAATTGTTCAAAAGAAATAGATCTACAAAAAGAAGAGGGGGATTGCACTATATGTAAGAGAACACAGAAATGCACGTGATCAAAGATACCCCCCCCCGAATGTATATGGGTCAATATAAAAGGGGGAAAAAGTGACATTGCCATAGGTGTATATTACAGGCCACTCAGCCAATCAGAAGAAATAGATAAACTTTTTGCCAACCAGTTAACAAACATATTTTAAGGACCTACCTCAATCAAGAAAGCAGAACTCTTAAAACGGCATCATTTCAAAAGGAACTTTTATTGGGAGGTGTTGACAGCAGGAATAGAAGATAGGATCTGAGGATTTCCCACGTGAATCAAGTAATTAAAAGTGTCCATAGCAACCCCACCCAAACTGTCCATCTGGACGGTTCAAACAGGCCAAACCACAGGTGTGAAAGTGCCGTGGGAACAGATGATAAGGCGCCGCTTCCAAAGCCATTAGATATCTCTGCCGTTTCTTCCACACTCGGAAATAAGGCAGATGGCTGGAGGTATATTCCATTCTCACCCGATTAGAGATACATCAAAGAAGATAGAGCAAGAGATAGAGCAAAGCAAATACACATCAGTACCTCAAGCTTCCCCTCCCCCCAGGAGAATGGCAGAACCCGAAAAGAATAAGAAATCCCACGCACATATAACATAGGGTTCTGACATGCCGCCCCTCTTAAAAAAATAAGAGATCCAGCCGGCGAGAAAGAAAATAATAACAAGGAGAGAGAATTACAAATAGATTAGCCAGGTTTATCAGGGTATCGGGAGTGGAACATTTTTTTTAATAACCTAGGGACTCTAACATGTCGTTTATGAACCCACTCATTTTTGAGAAGAGGGATGATTCTTTCAGACTATTAAGTATTGGGTTGACCCATGGTGTTTCCTGGAATCTAGGATTTCTCTACCAAGATAGGTGGGGGAGGGGGGACTGCAGCTGGAGTCTTGGCTGTGGGAATATTGGTGCATGGGACGAAATGCACCTGTTTGAAGAAAAAGTCAGTCACCATCCAAATGACCATATTCCCTGTGCTCTCTGGTAACTCCACGATAAAATCCATGGAAATCTCCTGCCAAGGTGCTGATGGGCTTGCTGCCACCTGCAATAGACCTGACATTCTATCCTGTCTTTATTTTGCTGCTGCACAGATGGGGCAACTAGCCACATGGCTTTCACAATGTCCTTCTTTATGGATGGCCACCAAAACTGTCTCTTTACTAGATGCAGTGTTTTTCTGAACCCAAAATGTCTAGCCATCTTTGAGTCGTGACATAGTTGCATAAATTTCAGTCTCTAGGCTTTGGGAACATATAATTTTCCACCCACCCAAGGCAGTCCATCATCCATTGAGCAGAGGTTGTTATGACCCAGGAACCATTTATCTGTTCCAAAGCCTGTCTGAACTCTACTCCTGCTTCGGTATCTAGGGGCTTTGGTTTCTTTGCTTGCAAGCATGTGGTTACTGGAGCCGCTAATTGTTTAGATGGCATGTTTTGGTGCTGTTACACTGTGGTAACCTTGACAAAGTGTCTGCTAAGAATTTTTTCCCCAAGGCAAGAATTTGAAAGTAAAGTTAAACCAGTGGAAGTGTTGAGAGCACCTCGCTTGTTTTGGTGACAGTTTTCTGGGAGTTTTTAAGGCTTCAAGGTTCTTGTGGTCAGTCCATACTTGGAAGAGGATTTTACTCCCTTCTAGGACATGCCTCCATTTGAGGAGGGCCCAACGCACAGCATAGGTTTCTGTCATATGTCTGATTAACGAAACACTAAAAAGGACTTTCAGGCATATTTTCTCCTAAAAGCATTTATTAATGTTACAGATACGTCAGCACAATATGGAGGAATGCTTAGATCTGCTTCTCTTCCGTACGGATAACATTCCAAACATTTCCACTCCCTTATTGTAGGGTCATGGTTCACATCTTCCAATCAACTTGGA
>NW_015386889.1:362383-363979 GCF_001527695.2 Protobothrops mucrosquamatus
AAGCTACAATGGAAAACTGGGTGAATTTTCCCTAAGAGTTTAGGGAGTTTTAGCTCTACTGTGACTGGGTTGATGATCCTTACTATGGGGAAAGGCCCCAAGAACTTTGGTCCCAATTTCTTGCTGGGCAACTTGAGGCGTAGATATTTAGTTGACAAATAAACCTTTTCCCCAACTTGGAATGTTCTTTGGGGAGCCCGTTCAATGAACCCTCTCGTTAGGTTTTTGTTCACGTATCGCTGCATCTACTCCATTTCGAGGGGGGACATGGCATACATTCTCGGTCGTGGGAGCTTGGCTCCTGGCACCAGTTCGATGGAGCAGTCATTGGGTCTGTGAGGGGGTAGGACATCACATTCTTCTTCACTAAAAACCTCCGCCAGGTTGGGGTATTCATTGGGGATGACTGGTTCGCGCGGAGGCGGTGAGGTGGCCATGTGCACTCGCTCATTGGGTGGCCTAAAGTGCCCTGCAATGTCCGTTGACTCAAGAGGGGGGTTAGGCCCTATAGGGAGTCTCACGGTTCTCATTCCTTTCTTCCACCAGATGAATGGTCTCCATTTGTCTAACCAGGCTAACCCTAAGACCACTGCCTCAGTCATTTTTGGAGCCACCAGGAAGTGAATAAACTCCCAATGTGCACCTATTTCTAGGCGTAAGGGCTCAGTTAATTGTGTGACAAGAGTCCCTCCCATCAGGGAGCCATCAGCTTGCTCAAACCTCACCGGTTCGGAAAGCTGTTTTGCCCGTATGCCCATTTTCATTGCAAACTGCCGACTAATGATGCAGCAGGTGCATCCAGTGTCAATTAGCACATTTAAGTCCATTTGTGCCCCAGATTTAGGGATTATAAGCTTGGCGGCCAGTGAAAAAGATGGGATTTGTTGACTCACCATCGGATCGTTCTCTCCTTCATCGTCGTTGTCAAAGGAGGGTAGATCAGGGGCGGGTCCAACCGGAGTCCCAGTGTCCTCCTGTGTGAGCCGGTTGGATTTTTCTCTCGTTAGCCGCTGAGCAGGCTTCTTTCACATTGCTGGTTCTGGTCTGTTCTGCCGTCGGGGGTAGGGGATTGGACAGGTGGCCGCTCGATGTCCTTCTTGTCCACACCGGAAACACTTGAAGGAAGGGCGTGTCGGTGGCCTGGGTCTTTCAGCCAATGCCGTAGTTGAGGGTTTTTGTGGGGGTGATTGCTGTCCGGGTAACTCTGGTTGCTGCTCGGGTTCGAGTGGGGGAGGCTTCTTATAGCGAGAGAGCTTAACGTCTAGCTTCACTGCTGTCTGGTACCACTCCTGTAGCCGATCAGGTACGTCTCGATAGATGCAAGCCTGAGAAAGGTGATCGTCCAATCCCTCAACAAAGTATTGAACCAGGGATTGTTCAGACCACCCCTCTGTTCAGCCTGCTAACTTGCGGAATTCTCGTACGTACTCCAGGGCAGGCCTCCCGGCTTGTCTTATTTTGTGAATTTGTCTTGCTGCTTTGAGGCCTATGGATGGGTCCTCAAATCGTTCTTTCAGACCTAAGAGGAAAAGGTGGGGATCTTCCAATTCGGGGGCTTGCTCACTATATAAATTATTCAGCCATTCAGCTGCTTCT
>NW_015386889.1:364657-374527 GCF_001527695.2 Protobothrops mucrosquamatus
AACATTCCAAACATTTCCACTCCCTTATTGTAGGGTCATGGTTCACATCTTCCAATCAACTTGGAAGATGTGATTTACTTCCGGTTTCTTTCTCCCGGGCTATCCTTATGCTCCTCCCTCTTTCCTGGTTGCTGGTTTAACTATATAAATACCAGACAGTTCTGCACATTGTCAAAGCAAGAATATACAGTATTTGCAGTATTTGCAGCAGAGTCTTCTCCCACTCTGCCCACCTCTGTTCCATCTCCATGAGTTTTCTGGATGTGAATGCACAGGGCTGCAGTTGGTCCTTTTGGTTTTCTTGGAGCAGTACTGCACCTACTGCTACATCACTAGCATCTGCTTGTATGATAAAAGGCTTCTCTGTGTCTGGATGTTTCAGGAGTGATTCAGCTGCAAATTTTTTGAATGCGGCTTGACATTCCATAGTTCATTTTAATGGTTGGCTCGATTTTGGTTTGCCCTCCCCTCTCATTTTTAGCAAATTTGTAATGGGAAGTGCGATTTGGGCAAAAGAAGGGATGAAGTGGCGATAGAAATTAGTGAACCCCAAGAAACTTTGCAATTGTTTCCTCATGCATGACAGTGCCCATTCCAGCACTGCTCTGACCTTTTCTGGATCCATTTCTATCCCATTATGAGATTTCTTTATGGAATTCACACTTTGATAACTTGGTGTAAAGTCAAGCAGCCGCAATTTATTCAGTACTGTCCTTACCAGTTTTATGTGCTGCTCCCTTGTTTCAATGAAAATTAAGATGTCATCCAGGTACATGAGAACCCACTTGTAGATGTACTCCTGGAGGACTTCATTAATTAGCTGCATAAAGACTGCTGGTGCTCCTGAAGTCCAAACGGGAGCACCCTAAATTGGGGTAGTTAAATGTCATCTTCCATTTGTCTCATTTAATCCTAACCTGGTAATATGCTTCCCTTAGGTCTAATTTTGAGAAAAAATTCTCCTTTGCTAGGTGGGCCAACATATCCTTCATTAGCCTCCGGGGATAGGTATTGTTTTTGCTCACTGTGTTCAAAGACCTGTAATCCATGCAGAGGTGAAGAGATCCATCTTTCTTCTCCCAGAACAAACCTGGAGCTGCCGTTTTTGGTCTCGCCAGCTGTATGAAATCTCACACTAAATTTTTCTCTATGAACTTCTGCAGTTCTCCTAGTTATTGGGGGGGGTCATTGAGTACATTTTTGGCTTGGGTAATTTGGCTCCCTGTAGGATTTCAATGGCATAGTCGGTGGGCAGATTGGGGGCAGCTCTTTGGACCTCTTTTTGCTGACACCTCAGCTAAATCCCGGTATTCTTCGGGTACCATTTCCAATCCCTAGTCTTTTGCCATTGCTACTATCTCCAGGGTTCCTTTTCTCTTTGTCCTTCACTCTCAACCCCAGGCAGTGTGCTTTTGCTTTGGGAACCTCAATTTTTTGGTTCTCCAGTCCACCCTTGGATTCCACTTCCTCAACCATGCCATCCCCAAGATTAAGGGCCACTCCATGCCTGGGGTTACTATAAAAGTTAAAGTCTCAGTGTGATCCCCCATTGTGAGTTGTATTGGCTGGGTGGCAAGGGTGGCTGGAATCCCCCCTGTGATGAATCTATCTAATTGGCCAAATTAAATTGGCTTCTTCAGCCTCCTCACCAGGATTCCTAGGTTCCCCACCAAGGTTGGGCTTATGAGGCAACAGGTGCAACCTGAGTCCACTAGGACCTTCAGGATTACCTTTCTTGGCATCCCTGGGCTAAATAGTTCTATGATTCTGGTGAGGGGCATGATGGGTCTACTTACCAGGGGTTCATCTTCGGAGTCACTGTCAGGGGCTCAGGTGATTTTCCAACTGGAGCCGGAGTTCCCATCCCCCAGGGTTCTGGGGGATGGGACCTCAATGACCTCAGCACTCTTCGTGGCAGTTTCTTTGGGTCGCTGCCAAGTCTTCCTAGGTTTCCCTCCACTGGCTCGGTTGGGCTTTCACTCCGGAGTCTTCGAACAGCATTCAACAACTTGATGCCCCTCCTTGAAGCAAGTCATTGAGCATGGTGTCATGGAGGTTGATTTTGTTACCTCCAATTTTCCCCTGAGATGGAGTGCTTCCAGGTTTGCCCCAGGTGTCGCTGCCTTCAGGCTTGGTCGATCTCAGCTTCTTCGGCTCGGATACACCAGTCATGGAGTCAGTCTGGGTCTCCTCTGGGAATGCAGACATGGTACAGGTTGTCGTTCAGCCCATCTTTGAAATGACATCCTCCAGCCAGTTGAGTTGGCTTGCCAGGTCTCTAAATTCCTCCATATACTCGGCTACTGGGCAATGACCTTGCCTCACTGTTTTGATGTGCTCTCTAGCCTTCCAGTCAGCTAAAGGGTCCTTGAACCTCCTCCTCAGAGCAGCCATGAAGAAGTTGAAGTTCCGCAGTCCAGGGTTGGAGGAGTTGTGCATGGTCATCATCCATCAAGCTGCTGCTCCCTCCAGGGCCATGGTTACGACTCTCACCCGTCTGTTGTCACTGGGGATATTTTGGCCATATTCCTCGATGTAGCTCAGGATATGGGCTAGGAAAAATCCCAGCTGCTGAGGTGCCCCATCGTACTTCACTCCCAAGGGTGGGAACTTTCAGCCGGATGAGTTCTCCTCCACCTGGCCCGGTGCCAGTCAGCCACAGCTGGGATGGCTCGTGCTGGGGTAGCAGCCACTACCATGGCTTCCGCAGTCTCTGAGACATTGGTTAATGGGCCTGGGATTGCCACCTTGCTCTCCCGGCACTCCTCTTCTGCCATCCCCATGGCCACCAAGCCCCGGCATGGGTCTTCATCCTCCTCCTTTAGGGATTTGAAAGCTTCCACCATCAGGCTGATGGCTTGCTTGAGGAAGCGGTTGAATCGGGCTGGTCTCTTGTTGTCCTCCTCGCTGAGGTTGAGTGACCTTTCCATCTCTTGCTTCCACCACAGCTGGTGTCTGCCACACTTAAGGGTTACCTTCCTGGCTTTTGCTCCCAGTCTTCTTTATTTCCAATGACCATCAACCATCTCAGTTTCTTTTGCTCCCAGTCTTCTTTACTTCCAATGACCATCAACCATCTCAGGGGCCAAGGTTGCCTTCTCCTCTCTTTCCACCATGGTTCAACATCTTTTGCATGATCCCAGTGGTAGGGGTCTTCCCTCTGAGTTGACCACTTTGCAAATCCTGCCTAATGTAAGGACCTGTCTCAATCAGTTCTCCTAAGAAAGAAGAACTCTTGAAAAGGAATAAGGGGGGGTCGGGATTGGGGTTGGGATTTGGGTTAAGGTTAGGGTTGGAGTTGGGATTGAGGTTAGGGTTTTTTTAAATAACATTCTCAATATTTAGCAAATACATAATGTCTGGGTTCATGTGTTTAAAAAAATGAGTAATAGTTAATTATCATGAACAATATATTAATTAATCGCTCGATGGTCTTCTTCTTGCTAATATATATTCAAAATTACCTATCAAATTCCTTTCTCTCTAACTCGTTCTTCTAGCCATTGACAAAAATTACCCCATATTCTAAAATACACTGAGTCTTCTTTCTCTTTTACCTTTAAAGTCAATCTGTCCATTTCTGCACACTCTAAAATTTTCTTAATTATTTCTTCTTCAGTTGGAAAATTTTCATTTTTCCAATGTTGGACAAATACAATTCTTGCTGCAGTTAGTATGTGTAGAATTAAATATATACAGTCTTTCTCATAATTTGCTCCTATTATTCTTAACAAAAATAATTCTGGCTTAAAGTTTATTTGTTTTTTTCATTTTCTCCAACCATAAGTGTATTTTTAACCAAAATCTTTTTGCTTTAGGGCATGTCCACCAGATATGGTAATAAGTACCTGGTCTTTGTTTGCATTTCCAACACTTGTTTGAAGTATTTTAAAAGATTTTTTGCTAATCTCACTGGTGTCATTTGCCATCTGTAAAATATTTTGCATAAGTTTTCTTTATATGCCACTGCTTTAGTTAATTTAACATTTCTTTCCCATAACCTTTGCCAGTTTTCTACAGAACCCATATCTGTCTGATTTCATACTTCCCTTGCTTCTTCCTCTGATCCAAATTCCATTCTCTTCCCTCCCTGGGTTCTGCCATACTCCTAGAGGGGAGGGGGGAATGATGGTGGGGTTATTGCCTTAGCTTCCTCTATTGCTACAATGTAACACTTCGCTTTCCTGGACTATTTCTCTCTGTAAACTCCTCTCCTTAAACTGTCAACTAGAAAAGGGGGAGGTAGAAAGGAATGCGGCAACTGGCTTAACTCTCCACTCTCAAGAGAAGGTGCGAAGAATTGCCTAACCATCGCAGTTCCAACCAGAACCGGCCTGATGTTACCTTCCCTTTCCCATGATGGACTTAACACCTGGAAATTGGCCAGTTTGAACTGTCCAGATGAACTATGGGGTGGAGTTTGCTTGGGAACACTTTAAATCACCGATCTGAGCAGGAAACCCTCAGATCCTGTCTAGTATGCCTGGTATCAGCCTCTCCTAATAAAAGTTCCTTTTGGAAGAGCTTGCTTCTATGAGTTCTGCTTTCTTGGGATGAGGTATTAAGCGGGTCCTGACAGTATCCAATTGAATGAATTACTGTTTTAAAGAACTTTCTGAGTCATGAAACAGAGCTTTCCATTGTTTTATAAAAAAGTTAAAAACAAGCAGCTCTTGCTGAATTTCACTGTTGTTATTTCCTTTGTTCTAACTGTTAGATTGTCAGCTAATGGTTTATAACATGGAGAGAAAATATTATTTAGTAATCTTTTAAGACAGAGTTGGTTGACTTAAGACCTCCAAGATAACATATTGCCCTCAACCCTCCCTGTTTTAATCCACCTAATCCAATATTTTCAAGCATTTGAGGCAGAAAACTCAAAAGCCTTGTAATGTAAGCTCTAAGTTGGATTTAAGACAGTAAAACAAAAAAGAAAATTAGTTCCAAACTCATCTCACTACAATGCAGGGAGCAAAGATTCAGAGAATCCTGATTCCTCCCAGGTTTCATCCTAATTTTTGTAATCATTCCATTCACTTCAGCCATAGCCTAGCTGTAAATGATGACTCTCTAGCTAAAGGATATAACAATACCAATAGCACTTAGACTTATATACCACTTCATAGTGTTTTATAGCCCTCTCTAAGCAGTGTACAGAGTCAGCATATTGTCCCCAACTATCTGGGTCCTCATTTTACTGAACTCAAAAGAATGGAAGGCTGAGTCAACCTTGAGCTGGTAAGGATCAAACTCCTAGCAGTCAGGTGAATTAGCCTGCAATACTGCATTCTAACCACTATACTACCACAGCTCCTGGTTATATGTGACAACCAATATTTGTGTGAAACTCTGTGCTCCACAAGATATTTAAAATTGCACAATATTTGAATAATCAGAATTGTTACATTTCAGAATGCATCATACTGATGCATTGCTTGGAATGAAACTTATATGAAAGTGAGCCATAGACATAATTGTAGATACATATGTAGATAAAGACATAGAGAAATGTGCTAATAATGCAAGAAAGGGAAAAATTGAAGGAGAAGATGACGAGAAAAGCAATGCTTAGGAAGAACAATGCATGAAGAACTATGGACTACTTTTGATACGGATGAAAGAAAATGGATAAGCTTACATAGGAATTTGTGTTCACTATCTATGGTGGACAATAAAGGAGCATACCTCCTCACCTGACGTATGCAGATATTTGTGATTCAGAAATTTATTGTTATTTAGCTTGTATTGCCCACCTCCTCTGTGCCTATATGAAAAGTGAAATGACTAAGGCTTGCGAGACCCAAAGTAATTCCACTGGAAAACCAACCAATCAACCAACCAACCAACCAACCAACCAACCAACCAAGTTATGTGCAAAGTATCAGGTGTTGCATATGGCTTTCAATCTGACCAGAAGGAAGTGAGAACTAGCAATCTTCTCTAAATAGATTAAATACATGGGGAAAATGCTTCACTAGCCTTTCACCATCCCTCACAAAATGAAGGAACAGGCTTATGAAAACCTTGTCTGAAGATGGAACACAAGTAATTAAGATATGCACATAATGTTTGTAGAAAATCAGAATATGTCCTCCTCAAGCTTTTGATAATGATGTTTGTGATTCATAAAACTTAGTCTTAATAAAAGTTGTCTCCCAAAGATTCCTTCATCACTACAAGTAACAGGGCTCAGATATTTACTTATTTATTTTATTTATATGCCTACCAACCTGGCATGGAACACTGAGCAGCTGGTGAGATACAAGCATCAAACAACATATTCATCATGCCATACATAAAAGGCATACATAAACACATATACCACAATAAAAAATAATTCACATACCATAAATAGCAAATACTAATATGCAATATTCAACCAATGTATGAGGGAAGAGCTAGATCTTAGGACCTTTCTAAAGGCCAGTAAAGCCATCCAGATCTTGGGTGGGATACTGTTCCACAGAGCAAACACATATATAGAGGAGGTTTCTTGGAATACAAAAGATGCCACTGCTTAATAAATAGTTCTAGGGCATGCCAATCCTATTGGATCTTAAATATATTGATTTTGTGTTATGAAGGGCTTCATAGCATACAAACCAGGACCTTGAATTGCATCCAGAAGCCCAACAGTATCCAATGCAACTTGAGCAATAGCAGTATAATACCAGCTATAGTTTCTGAAGGGTCTTTCAGGAAAGATCTATGTAGAGTGCATTGATGTAAGTCTTGCTTTGTGCACCAGCAGTGAAGCAGCATGTTTGTTTTCAGCCTTCATCTTTTAAAAAAAACCCCAGACTATATAAAAAATGACAGATGTGACTGGATATATTTTATCCATTATCCTGCTAGTTAACCTGATGAAAATTCAGTGATGCTTGTCAATGAAATATCCAGGGGACAGATATAATCAGTAACTTCAATAGACATCTATAAGTGTACTGCCCCACTCGTTCACATACAGAGACACATAACTGTGATTTAATGAGTTTATTAATATTCCCCAGCAATGTCCTTCACCAACAAATCCAGAACTGTCCCAATTAAGTCCAGTCACAAGCAAACCGATGTTAGTCCACAGAGCAATGGCAAAAAGTCTACAAAGCACTTCAAAGTTTCTCAAACAAAATAAATCCACCAGGCAAAGCTAAATCCACAACACAAGAGAGTTCACGAGTCATGAAAAGTTCAGAATTTCCAAGGCACAATTCAAGTCAAACCACGGTGTCAATCCAAAGCAAGACAGGAATTAAGATGATCAGAAACACACAGCTAGGAAACAAACACGATGTTCCCAACACACCTCCCTCTGTCTGCTGTGCTAAATAGCCAGTTTCCGGTGCAGCGCATCAAGAAGGGCAATGCTTTCTCCTCTCAAGTAGTCTGGCTGACCTTCTCTGCTTCTGCCTTTTATCTGCCCAATATGTTCTTGGATCAGGTGCAGGAAGCAGTTCCTCCTCCTCACTTGCCATCTGCAACTGCATATTTTACCCAGCTAGAGCCTCAGCCAAATCCCTTCCAGACTGCTGCTCAGAGCAATCAATTAACTCAGCTCCTGACTTGCCAAGAACTGGTTCATCTTGTCCCGAGCTGACATCTAGAGAGGTATCTGGGGAATCATTCGGAGGAGTCATCAGAATAAGTTATATTTAAAATTAATGAGATTTCAGATGGTTTTCACCTATTACATTTGAAGACTTAAGAAGCTACCTCCTGTGGGAAAGCAGCTAATATAGTAACCCATCTCTTTGGGTAAAGGGATTCATGTAAAATGGATGAAATAACATGTTGAGGCACAAGAAAGGTATGTCACTTTCAACTGTCTTGATACATCTAGTTAGTGGTACGATAACTGATTTTGAGATCATGTGCACCATAATCATTGTTTTTTCTGAAGCACATTTCTGATAATTTGTACAAATTGTATAATACAAAAGCTACCACAGCTTCTTCTGATAGTACCAATGTCGCAGGCAAAGAAATTACAAAGCTATTGTAGAAAATGCTTGTCTTTATTCTATCACCTACATAAGGATAATGTACAACTCTACCATAACATCTAGAGCAGACATGTCAAACACAAGGCCTGGGGGCCGGATGCGGCCCGCGAAGTGGTTTCATGTGGCCCATGAAGCCATCCTGGAAACAATGAGGGAACGGCCTTCGTTGCCTTGGCCCTGGCCAGCCGGGAGCCAATGTACAATTTTGTGGTGGCCATCTATGCTGAAACGCATTCAGTCTTAGCTCCACAAGGCCGTCTAGAAACAGCGAGGAACCAGCCCCTGCCGTGTTGGCCCTGCCCCCTGGGTGCATGCTGGGGAAGTGTCACCCTTTGTGAGGAATGAAGAAATGGACCATGCCTTGGCGCTTGCCCCGGTCCCACCCCCTTCTGCCAGAGACTCTCAGATCTGTCCCACTTCTGCCCAGACCCCCACAGGCACTCTTGACGCGAACGATGTAGAGCTGGCCATGCCCACCCAGTAGGCCACACCCACTCCATCCACACCCACCCAGTAGGCTGCACTCACCCTGGTCAGCTCCGCCCCCCCGAGGGCAACTGCAATGCTGATGCGGCCCTCAATGAAATTGAGTTTGACACCCCTGATCTAGAGTCTGAAAAGTACTCATTGCCTGATGAATACTAATGCTTCTTATACAGTGCTTCAAATATGCTACATTTGATGAAGCCAAATACAAATAGCATTTTTTTCCAGGAAATTATGAGTCCAGCTTTCCCATAACAGCAAAAGTTATTTGACAAGGCAGCATTTATGAGGACCATGAGAATGGCATCAGGAAGTTAGTCCAAATACAGCACAGACTTCCAGCAGAGGCAGAGATTCTCCTTTTCTTCTATAAAGACATCACCATTTTATGATTACAAAGTTTCAAGGCCAGCTTCAATATTTTGACTCTCTTGGTCTCAGATCTCAGGAAGACAGGGGAAAAGCAAATTGTGGTTCAGGACTTAAACACTGAACATAGAATACAGTGAGAGGCTTAACATTTTTTCTGTATTTGGGAGATGGAGATTCTGCACCTATCTATTTAAGGTTGAGGCACAAAAAATTGTCAAAGCACTTACTTTATATGCTGCTGCCTAGATCTTTCCTTAGTTCCCTCCCTCCTTGTCACATAACCCAGGAGACAGTTGCTATTAAGAGTTAGGAAGGAATTGTAGAAATCATGCTCTGAATGTTTTTCCTTGTTTTAAAATGCTAGTTTTGTTTGTGGACCCATGACTTCTAGTGAAGATATTCATTCATTTATTAATATAGTCTATGTCTAGTTGCCCCAAGTGAGGCAATATAATTCATCTATACATTTGCCTTTTTGCTTCAGTCTATTAACAAGTGAACCTAAAGCTCTGCAGTGCTCCAGGGAATGCTCTCAGCCAATCAGGGTCCTTAGATTTCCCTTAAGAGAATACTATCCACCTCCCTGCTTAGTGCTCCCAACATTTTCTGACAAGCCACAAGGTTGTGCATATCCATCTGTCTCTTCTGATTGACCAGAATGATAAAGGTGCTATACAACCAATCCTGGGCAGTATAGCATATTTTAGAGGGGCATGAAACTCTTCATTAGGCTGTTACTGCCTGGAACATGTCTGGGTATAGAAAACAAACACTGTTCTAATCTTATTCTAATTTTAATTACAGTTGTCTTTCCAAGTTTTCAAGTAGCTTATTAGATATCTGAAAGTTCATAAAGGGAAAATCCTACTTCACACAATAGGGCATGGATTGAAATTACTCCGTGGGGGATTATCTCAGCTCCGAGCATTGTGATGCTCCATAACCCATATAGAAGGGTCACACACCAGCCTGCATTCTGTTTCTTTTTTCTTTTTTTTTTTTTTTCAAT
>NW_015386889.1:376010-378438 GCF_001527695.2 Protobothrops mucrosquamatus
CTCACCTACATCGTCCACATGGGACGACTCGGGAACTCAACTCCTACCCCGGGCAGCTCACCTATCCCCTTATGCCCAGGGGAAAGGTATCAAGCCGTTTTACAGCTGATGCTAGCTGTCAAAACGGCTTTTACGCTGAAACAGGCGGGAGGCAGCAAACAGCTGCTTCCAACGAGGTCGCCTGCCACCGGAAGTCGCCCATTCTGTTTCTATCATGCTTGCACATACATTACAGTCAATAGTAATAATAAATTAAAAAATCTGCAAATAATCATTTATTTTAAAAAGTTATATGAGATCATTTGCATCAGGGGATTTACTTTATACAAAAAGCAAAACAATTTGTATTGTTATATTGACAGTTAATGTTATTACAACACACACACAAACACTCATAATTTAATATGAATTATATTATATTATATTATTTATTTATTTATTTATTTACTTACTTACTTACCAGAATTGAGAACCTCTCCTGGATTATATATCCAAAAAGAAAACATGTATGTTATGAATAATTTTATATAACAAATTGAAAATAAATACATCCATTGGTGGGAGGAATTATAAAAAACTCTATAACTTTTAAAAATAAAAATTGAAGTCCTGATTCATTTCTAACAGAGAGTATTTTTTCCTTTTAAATGAGTTATTCTCTCTAAAATCTATTCATATAGAATGGATGTGAATTTTCACTTGCATTGTGAATATGGTTGTAGACCAGATCTTTGAATTGGCTCTCACCATTTTTCTATTCAGTGAAAGATACCATATTTTTCTCCTGATAAAAAGAAAATATCTGTTACTGTTACTTTTTTTCTTATCTCAGCACAGCTTATAATGCTTAGCTTGTGTAAAATTGGAGATTTACAGCATAGCCCGATCCACGTCCAGGTATAGAATCCTCTTATGAAAAGCTTAAATCTGCTTTGATTTGCAGGGGAACCTGAATTTATTACTGTTCTGTCTCCTTTCCCAAGACAACCAGTGTAATACTCAATATTCTACAACTACAGCCAAGGCAAAGTTTTACTAGCACATTTGTAGGCAGTGAAGCAGAGAATATTTGGAAATATAATATTTAGAATATGTTTGGATGAAACTGGAGGGTTTACAACAGGGGTGTCAAACTCGCAACGTCGCGGCAGCAAAGAGGTGGGTGTGGTTTCGCTATGATGCATCCGGCCCATGGCCCGGCAGTTTGACACCCCTGGTTTACAAGAAAGACAGCTGGCAAAGAGAATTCTTCCAGCTTGCTAACACCTGATAACCACATTTGTCTTGCTATAAGTTTTTTGGGATAATGGGATACCAGCATGGGATCTAATTTTCCCATGACTGCCTGAGGTGGGAATATAATTAGCAGCCAGTGGGAAGAATTTTCTTTCTTTGAAACTACTACTGCAAAATTATTGTGAGCTAAGAGAAGAAGCAGAGATTCTAGAATTGGTGCTTTCACTGTTCCCTATTTTGAGTTTCTAGCCTTTATTTAGATTAGTCATAATTTCTCTCAGTACAATCCATAAGAAACTACAGCTTCAAGAATGTTGCTTTTGTTGATAAATAATGATTCTGCTAACTTAATACCAAAATCACTATTACATTATTCAAATTCTACAGTAATTTAATCATATAATTTTTGAATTATTGAGACTCTGAGTCATATTTCACTAATAGTTTATAAATTCAACTAAGTAAATCTACATGGGAAATGTGTAGTGGGTGCTCCAGAGCTCTTCAACATCTTCATCAACAATTTGAATGAGGGGATAGATGGGGAATTCATCAAATTTGCAGATGACACTAAGCTGGCAGGAATAGCCAACACTCCAGAAGACAGGCTTAAGATACAGAAGGATCTTGACAGATTTGAACATTGGGTGCTATCTAACAAAATAAAATTCAATGGTGAAAAAAGTAAGGTTCTATATTTAGGCAAGAAAAACCAAATACACAGGTATAGTTTAGGCGCTCAATAGTAGCAACTGTGAAAGGGATCTCAAAGTCCTAGTGGAGAATCACTTAAATATGAGCCAGCAGTGTGCAGCAGCAGCCAAAAAAAGCCAAGACAGTGCTAGGTTGATTTAAGAGACGGATAGAATCAAGATTACATGAAGTGTTAATACCACTTTACAATACCAGTTTTGGTCACCACAATGTAAAAAAGATGCTGAGACTCTGGCGCCATCTTATAAAGACTTGTTATATCAGAGTGGTAGTGGTAATTGGTGTTTAAAATCATTAGAAGTTTTGAAACAGAAAGATCCACACTTTTCTTGGCTTGTGTATGGACAAACTCAAGAGAGATGGCGAATTGATAAAAAAACTGTTTTTTCTGTGGAAGATGGGAATTTTTTGAAACAAGTAAGGGATGATGCTAAAGGACATATTAGAAGGATATATAATGTTTTATTAGAATTGGATT
>NW_015386889.1:378546-390097 GCF_001527695.2 Protobothrops mucrosquamatus
GGAAGAGTAAAATTTTACCAACAATGGAAGATTGGAGATTGAAAGTTTCGCATCTTGCTGAAATGGCAAAGATTTCAGCTTATCTGAAGAATCACTCAAATGAACAATTTTTATCTATATGGAGAAGATGGATTGTTTATATACAAAAGAAGCATAGAATAGTGGAATATAACTTAGGTTTTTAATTAACTGGTTTTTTTTTTCTTTTTTTTCTTTTTTTTATATATATATTTCACTTATTCATGTAAAATTTATATACCTTGTGGAGTTAGAGATATTATTAATTGTTTACTTATATTTGAATACTATCCTGGGATTAGGTTTGGGAAGTCTCGGGGTGGGGGTGGGGGGGGATGTGGGTTTTATATTATATTGTGTTATATTTGTGATGTTTTTTCTTTATGATGAAAATAATAAATTTTTTATTGAAAAAAAAAAAAGATACTGAGACTCTAGAAAGAGTACAGAGAAGAGCAACAAAGATGATTAGGGGACCGGAGGCTAAAACATATAAGGAACGGTTGCTGGAATTGGGTATGTCTAGTTTAATGAAGAGAAGGACAAGGGGTGACATGATAGCAGTGTTCCAATATCTCAGGGGCTGCCACAAGAGGGAGTCAAGCTATTCTCCAAAGCACCTGAAGGCAAGACAGGAAGCAATGGATGGAAACTAGCCAAAGAAAGAAGCAACCTAGAACTAAGGAGAAATTTCCTGACAGTTAGAACAATTAATCAGTGGAACAACCTGCCTCCAACACTGGAAGTTTTTAAGAAGGGACTGGACAACCATTTGTCTGAAATGTTATAGGCTTCCCTGCCTGAGCAGGGGGTTGGACTATATGACCTTCAAGGTCTGTTCCAACTTTATTATTATTAAATATTATTATTAAATGTTTAGGATTATTTGTTATAAGATTTTCAAATTCAGTTGAGTTTCCCAATAGTTTGTCTTATTTCTATAGATATTCATTGATATCTGCAATGATTTGGTAATGACCAGAATGTTGATCTAATTTCACCTTCAAATACTAGAGGTTCTTTCAGATAAGGATTGTTTCTTAAGTACCCTGGATGTGGACACTCCTATTATACAGAATTTCAGTATATTCTTTGTTCGATCTTTGAATTAGTTATTACAAAATTGAAGCTGAAACTTGGAGATAACCAATAAAGATACTAATAAAGGAGAATATAGCTCCAGGTTGATATGAGGAGTTCTTGGTGCTCTCTGAGCTTGATTGTTTTCTTGCAGACATTTAATTATCCAAAATAGGTAACCTAAAATTGCTTTTTCAAAAGCAACTGGACTTTCTTTGTTTTTGTTTTTTTGGAAGATGTTTTGCTTCTTATCCAAGAAGCTTCTTCAGAACTGAAGCAAAACCTCTAGGAAAAACAAAGAAAGTCCAGTTGCCATTTCAAAAAGCACTTTTGGGAAACCATGACCTGGATGACTGAGAACTTCCATAGACAAAATAGGAAACATCATTAATATTAGCACTAATGATGTTACCTAGTTTGAGTAATGAAACTTCTGCAAGAAAACAACCAAGCTCAGAAAGCACCAAGCCCCCTCTAGTGTGGGTAAATGAGGAAGAACAACTGTGAACCATGTATGAATATATATACAGGTAATTAAAAAAAACTTAACTCCCACACAACATAGGCTTTTTCACTCTTTCTATGAAGAAATAGCAACAAAAATGGAGATCCCAACTATAACAAAGGATCTATTTATTGATTTGGCTGAAAGGATAGCAGACTCCCTAAATGTCACTAATTGTTATGCGTGTGGTGGCACTAGTATGAGAGAACAATGGCCATGGGAGACAAGAGAGACAGACCTCACTGGTATAGCTGAGATGAACCTCACCTGGACATCACAGGATAGACCTTCTTGGTGGACTACCCAAACTTCAATAATAGGTGAAGTATGTTTTATAAGGGAAGCCTCTGTAGACTTCAGCACTCCAGTAGGACAGTTGGTTTGTGAAAATGGAATAAAAACAAATGGAGAAGTAGGAGCTAAACCTTTTAGGATAGTGGTGTGGTGAAAACAGAACTGAGCCCTTCAACCCTTTTGAAAATATTACTCAATTGAAGGAACTATGGGATAGCCCAGGAAATGTTTCTCTAAAATAGAAAGCATCTGATTGGATGTATTGGATTTGTGGTGGATATGCTTATGCAATACTTCCCAAAGGATGAAATGGAGCATGTGTCTTGTGTGCAATCAAACCCAGTTTCTTCCTTCTCCCAATACAGCAAGGAGAAAAATTGGAAATCCCAGTACAAACATGGACAGGTATCTTGGACACCTCCTGGATAGGTCAGGTATTTGGGGGAGGATGGCAGAAGTGGGGAATAATTTTGCTTATAGCAGTGGGAGAATTAATGCTTTTGACCTGCCTCTTACCCATTTTGGTAAGAACTATTCAATATTCCATTGAAAATATGAAAGTGATTTTTCTACAGAAACACATGCAAAATGGAGAAAAATTGCTAATGATAAGAGTAAAAGGTAAACCAAAGAATGATGAAGAAGAAGTGAGTTTGTGGCAATTGTCTCAATTGTAAAAATTTCTAAAAGGATCAAAAGAGAGGTGGTGGATTGTAAGAGGTAAATATATATATATATTAGAAATTGATTAATGACATTTAATCTTAATAATCTTAGCTAAAATTTAAGGAGTGAGTTTAACAATTATAAAATGGAGTAACAAGCTTTTAACAGTAGGAGCTTTGGCACATGCAAGCTAGCTGTTGTGATACATATAAGTAAGTCAACAGAAGCTAGACATAACCGCAAGCAGAGGAAACACAAATATAAAGATAGAGCTTATGCCAGCAAAAGGTTATGGTTAAACGGTACAGTTACAACAGTTGCGAGGGGCTTTTTCCTCGGAGGAAATGAACTGAAATATATTCTGTTTAGGTGCTTCAGATTAGCTGATCTAGATGAGCAGATGGGCTGTTGAGTGCGATAGGGTTGGGGAGGAACCAGCTTCATGTGACGATATAAATATGTGCTTTTAAAAATTATGGGTGTGGCTTTTTCTCCTTCATGAGTTAAGTCTATCAGCTTTTGCAAAAGCTTTATTTCAATAAAACTTTGTTCCTGGAATCCCAAGTGAGTTTGTTTGTCTTTGGAAACCTGAGCCACGTTCCAAACATTCTTCTTACCTTGACAAACATTATTTTTTCTGAAATCCATTTTGCTTTCTTCTGTTTCTTTACTTTCACAGCCTATTTTCACATTCATCTTTAACAACTTCTTTGATTTCATTCCACAGTTGTCTGGTTCCTCATCAATAAGGTTCAAAGTGATTCCTGATGTTTTCCTTGAATATGTTGTATATGCTGAAATCATGAACTACCCAGTAAGGATGAAGAGACACTGCTGATAGAATTTACTAGCTTTGCTCAGAAGCTCCAATGGAAGAAACACTTATACTCTGTCTTCATTTCAGTTTAATAATTTCAATTCTCACCTGCCCATATTACAGAGTGGCTGCTATAGGATTTTTATCCTGTATTTAAATTAGTCATACCAGGAAGTGTAAGCATGTGAAGTATAAGAGAGAATGTGCCTTTGAATATATGCACATTGTTTGGAAGAAAGAGAAAGAACTCCTCAGCAAATGGGTCTGAGTCCCAGTATTTGTCAATTTAAAGAATGCACATTCAAATCCATTTTTTTTCATTCCAAGGGCCAAAGGTTGGAAGCAGAAGATTTATTGAACCAAACTGACTTTAGAAGATAGTGAACAGCCATTTTTATTCAGTGCTGTCATTTTCTTAGATCCTTCGTTCCAAGAAACTGAATGTAAGCATTGCAAATCTGCTTAATATCCAGAATATTCCATTTCGTAGCACCTTAAATTTTGCAGACCAGAATACACCAAGCATTGAATTCATGAATTATTCTCCTGAATTAGAGGCAAACACACAAAAACAAAAACAAATATGATTGAGGTGGTTAGATATAGGCCTAAAGATAAAACAAAAAGAAGAAAGTACAGAAATAGTAATTATTTGATTAGCAACAGCCATTGATAAAGAGGTCAGTGGATAAAAACTCAACATTCTTACATTGATGAACATATACATTAGTGAAGTGATTACAAAATGTGATAAAAATATATCTGTTTAAGTTACATGGGGATCAGAATAAAATACTTGGTAACTGTAGCTCAACTAGTTTACGATGAAAGTTATTTTGGGTTTTCTGTTGTCCAAGGCTCAATACTCTAAACATTAAATCATTGATTTTTTGAATATTAAAAATCAAAAGCAACCCTTGCACTTTTCAGATTAATAAATTTTATTAAAGCCTTATGCTTTAAATTTGGATGAGGTAAAAGGTGGCAGGAATAGAAGACAAATGGTTGTGCAGATGCAAGTTACATGTAAAAAGATTACAAGTACCTTATTAATTAACCTAATCAATTAGTAGTAACTGTAAGAGGGATCTCAGAGTCCTAGTGGGAAATCATTTAAATATCAGCTAGGAGTGTGCTGCAGCTGCCAAAAAAGCCAACACAGTGCTAGACTGCATTAACAGAGGAATAGAATCAAGATCACATCAAGTGTTAATACCACTTTATAAAACCCTAGTAAGACCACTGCATCCAGTTTTGGTCACCATGATGTAAAAAAGATGTTGAGATTCTAGAAAGAGTACAGAGAAGAGCAACAAAGATGATCAGGGACTGGAAGCTAAAACATATAAGGAATGGTTGCTGGAATTGGGTATGTTTAGTTTCATGAAGATAATAGAATAAAAATAGAATATAATAGAGCTGGAAGGGACCTTGGAGGTCTTCTAGTCCAGCCCCCTGCTTGAGCAGGAGAACCTATACTATTTCAGTCAAATGACTGTTAAGTCTCTTCTTAAAAATTGGAGTGCCCACAATTTCTGGAGGCAAGTTGTTCCACTGGTTAATTGTCCTCACTGTTAGGAAGTTTCTCCTTAATTCCAGGTTGCTTCTGTCTTTGGTCAGTTTCCAACCATTGTTTCTTGTCTTGCCCTCTGGTGCTTTGGAGAACAGTTTGACACCCTCTTCTTTGTGGCAGCCCCTCAAATACTGGAATACTGTTATCATGTCGCCCCTGTTTCTTCTTTTCTTTAGACTAGCCAAACACAAGACCTGCAGTCATTCTTCATATGTTTTAGTCTCTAGGCCTTTGATCATTTTAGTTGCTCTTCTCTGAACCTTTTTCAAAGTTTCAACATGTTTTTTGTAGCACGGTGACCAAAATTGATTGCAGTATTCCAGGTGTGGTCTTACTAGAGTTTTATAAAATGGTACTAATACTTCATGTGATCTTGATTCTGTACCTCTGTTTATACAGCCCAAGATTGTATTAGCTTTTTGGGCTGCTGCTGCACACTGCTGGCTCATAGTCAAGTGATCATCCACTAGGACTCCAAAGTCCCTCTCACAGTTACTGTTTTTGAGCCAGGTCTCACCTAATCTGTAGTTGTACCTTTGATTTTTCCTGCTTAAATGTAAAACTTTGCTTTTCTCCACATTAAAATTCATTTTGTTGGATAGGGCCCATTGTTCAAGTTTGTCAAGATCTTTTTGGATCCTGAGCTTTCATCTGGGTTGTTGGCTATTTAGAAGGACTAGGGGTGACATGATGGCAGTGTTCCAATATCTCAGGGATGGCCACAAAGAAGAGTCAAGCTATTCTCCAAAGCACCTGAAGGTAGGATAAGAAGCAATGGATGGAAGCTAATCAAAGAGAGAAGCAGCCTAGAACTAAGGAGAAATTTCCTGACAGTTAGAACAATTAATCAGTGGAACTACCTGCCTCCATAAGTTGTGAATGCTCCAACACTGGAAGTTTTTAAGAAGAGTCTGGACAACCATTTGTCTGAAATGGTATAGGATTTCCTGCCTGAGCAGGAGATTGGACTAGAAAACCTCCAAGGTCCCTTCCAACTCTATGATTATATTATTATTGTGATTGTGATTGTGATCATCATCATCATTATCATCATCAATTCTGGTGTTTAAAGTGCATGGTTTGTTGAGATAACTTGAAACCTGCTTATGTAAATACAACAATCTCTTACTCAAATGCACTTATATAATAAAATTTATTTTTTCCACAAATGGCTTCTCTGAGATGTGTAACATGGGAAGTTAAAATGCTTTAGTACCACTCTGGGTTTTGTTTTTTGTTTTTTTGAATCCTGATGTCAAACTTGTATCCATTAATTCTTTTGCACAAAACTCTTTTGCACAAATTTTAACTTGTTTGTCTTACATAGAAACTAAAAGAACATTGCTGGAGATGATGGATACACCTCACTGGAGCATATGAGATGCCTCTTATTTTGTATGTGGAATTTAATTATTGCAGCCTATGATGTTGATGTTAATGTAAATGAGGAAAGAGGCAAATACACATCCAGGTTTCTTGCAGGCTTTGGTCCACATATTAGCATTATTGTTCTATTTTGTCGCTTCACATTGGATGATTCTACATATGTATACATGTATGTATGTATGTATGTATGCATGCATGCATGTATGTATGTATGTATGTATGTATGTATGTATGTATGGGCAATACTACTCAGTGCCTGAGAAAATGGGGTTGCACAAAGAAATGGAGCCTGATAAACCTGATAAGGTATCTTTTGCTTGATACAAGATTACTGGGGGAAATTATTGCTTGATACAAGATTATTTGGGGGAAATTGTTTTGGGGGTAGAAGCTCCTGACATAGCCATTCTTTTGCAAAATAGTTTACCAACAAAATATGAAAATAAAACCCCACTTGACAACAAATCCAATTTGTTACATCTAAAATTATTCAGATGCAAAATATATACATATATCCCTAAAGAAAAAAAATGAATAAATTAGATTGCAGATTAGATTGAATTATAGCTAGGAATAATGATAGACTATCATGTAGCAACAAAAGGCTTTGGTTAGGACTTAAAATAAACACATGCAGGGTTGTTCAATGTAATTAAAAAGAAGACATCCCCAGATGACTTGAAGCCTAATTTTACCAGTAGCACCTAGATTTATTGGAGGCATATAAAGGGAGGCAGCGAATAACAATAATAATAATGAAATGATCTTGCAGATTCCAAAAATGTATATGAGGAATCTGAAATAGCATCCCATTCAGAAGTGGCTGCAGTCACAGTCAGACCCAGAAATAGAATTAAGGAGATCTCGAAGTTTTAACACATGAATCCTATTTGGGAGAATATGTTGCACAGCTAGTGTAAGAGATGTGTCTATTCCCAATTGATTGAAAGTATGGAGACTGCCAGCAGCTCCAACTCAAAAAGAAGGAAACTGCATGGGAAGACATTGAATCCTTGCAGAAAAATAACATATAAATTCTAAGAGCACTATCAAAACTGGAGACTGCCTAACACGCAAATTGTGAGGTTTACAATGTGAACACAATGAACCCCCCCCCCTCCAAAAAAAGCAAATGGAAATGTATAGTCCCACACAGCTAGGTTAATAGCAAAAGTCTACCCACAAAGATATGATAAAGACTGTTGCATCCATTTGGTTCCTTAACTCAGGTTTCGTCTCTCCTGAAAAGCCTGAAGCCTGCCTTAGGTTTCATTTCCTGACTTAAGTTTCATTTCTCCTGAAAAGCCTACCTCAAAGAATGAATACCTCCTAATTTCAAGTTTCCTATTCTTTGTGTACTTCATATATGGCAATGAAGAGCCATCCCCCTATTGTCTTTTTGTACACCCCCCCTTTATGACGCTAATGTACCAATAAAAGAGAGGCACGGAGATCCTTCGGGATCTCGCCTGCCATCTCACCTGAAGAAGCATGTTGTCCGTGTGTTTCCTAACCTGAAGCAAGGTCCGTTGGTTTCGGCTGACGTACGTCACCACTGTCCTGCAGGGAGTGGGACCCTGGGATTTCGCAATCCCACAACTGGTGACCCCGACGTGATTGGACTCCACGGCGTGTTCTCTGTCTAGGGAAGCGCTGCTCTGACTCCTGTACTACGCACCTGGGATAGGCTTGATCATCGTAAGTATGGGCTCTTCACTTTCTCAAGTTCTGTCCAAGCATGTGGATGAACTCTTTAAATTAGTCAGAAAGGCAAATTGCTTGCAGAAAATTAACGGAACAACTATATATCCTCTATCTTGCAAAGAAATTATTTCTTTTATGCTCTATCTTCACAAACACTGTCCTGCTTATCCCGAGGGCGGCTCTCTTCGCCGATCCACCTGGGAACATATTGGCAAATGGCTTCATGAACCACCCCGTGCCCCTACTGATATCCTCTGCATGTGGCGTGGCCTCATGGCCGCTCTTCAAACCTTGTACCCTGATTCTGGTTCTCTACCTGTGTCTGCTCCGGAGGACGCTCCAAAATCAGCACAGCCAAAAGAACCCTCTTCTTCTTTGTATCCCTCTTTTTCCTCTCCAAGTGCTCCTCCTCCCTATTCTGCCGAGTCATCCTCTTCCTCTTCACCTTCAGGTTCTCCGTCTCCCTTGGCTCAGGGGGGCACCGTCCTCTGCGCTCTTCAACAAGCACGGGAAGACGGATCTTTGGACCCAGAAGATCTTTTCTCTACTTCTTCCTCTTCTTTGTTTCCACTGGTTTGGGGAAGGGGCCCCCGTGGGGGTGCCGCCCCCCCAGTCTATCAAACTATGTCTTATAAAATCATTAAAGATATTAAAGGGGCTGTTCGAGATTATGGTCTCCAGTCTCGCTATGTACAAGGCTTACTTCACTCTCTTTCCTCTGATGCCTCGGNAATTCAGGATGATTTAATGGGAGTTGGCACTCGTCTAACTGTCGCTCAACAGTCTCAATCTGATCGCGCTGCTTTCCCTCTCATCAAAAATGCCGCTCTTGGAGCTTATCGTAAAGTTGATGAGGCGCAGCAGACTCCCTTGCAAACCTTCTCAAAAATTATACAAGCCACTAACGAAGATTATGCTTCCTTCATTAGTCACTTGCAGCTCTCTCTTGAACGACAGATAGACAACGAAGCTGCTCGCAATGAATTAATCATGAAATTGGCCTATGAAAATGCTAACCCTGATTGTCAAAAAGTGCTCCAACCTCTTGCTAACAAACCGGATGCTACGCTTGCTGAATTTCTCCGTGCCTGCCGTATAGTAGGCTCTAACTCTTATAATATGGCTACTCTTGCTTCTGCTATCACGTCCTCTCTCCCCTCCGCTCCTCCGCCTGTTCCTTCCTCACCTCCTGATACTTACGCCTTTTCACGACCAATGGGCAATTGTTTTAACTGCGGAAAGCCTGGCCATTACAAGAATCAGTGTAGAGCGCCGGGGGGAGGGAGCGCATCTCGTGGAAAACCTCCTCCCCCTGCCGCTAAGCCAAAAACTGTTTGTCCTCGCTGTAGAAAGGGATTCCATTGGAAATCTCAATGTCGCAGCAACCCTTCTGCCTCTCACCCTCAGTCGGGAAACTAATTGCGGGGCCGTCAGCCCGCCCCGCACAAAAGGCTGACATATCTTCTTGTATTTCTGACCCACCTTTTTCTGCTTCTGCTTTTCCTGTGGAGCTGTCTGAAACTATCACTTATGACGACCCTGGAGCGGTCTTTACTCTTCCTTTGTCTGTTATACTTATGAAACCACTTCCGCCTTCTCAGCCAGTTTTGCTAATGCCTAACTCCTCCCTCACACTTGAAGGCGTGGTAGCCGCGCCTTTTTTGTATGATTCCTCTGCCCTTCACCATCTTTCTCTTGCTGCCATAGGTGACCGCCCTTTTTCCCTCCCACAAGNGCTCTCATGAAACAATTTGGCATCACTATGGCTGAGGCTACAGCTATAATCCAACAATGCCCTACCTGTAGCCTACAGTCTAAAGGTATTCCACAGGGTGTTAATCCCCGAGGCACTGAAGCCTGTGATACTTGGCAAATGGATGTGACTCAATATCCTCCATTTGCCCCATGGAAATATCTGCATGTTACGGTGGATAGTTTCTCCGGTTTTATTTTAGCTACCCCACAAAAAGGGGAGGCTGCGAAACAAGTAATCAACCATTGCATTCGTACTTTTACAGTGTTGGGATGTCCAAAAATATTAAAAACTGATAATGGTCCAGCATATATTAGTTCACAATTTTCACAATTTTGCCACCATTGGTCTATTATTCATAAGTTTGGAATACCTTTCAATAGTCAAGGGCAGGCTATTGTTGAAAGAGCAAATCAAACCTTAAAAAATGCTTTAGATCGATATAGGGGGTCAAAAGGCTCAAGCCCCCCTAACCTCCCAGCACTGCAAAATGTATTAAATGTTTGTCTGTATACTCTCAACTTTCTCAACCTTACTGGTACCCCTCCTTTGTCTGCTGTGTCTCGACATTTTACTAAACCTGTTGTCCCAACTTCAAGACCACTTGTTTACTATAGGCAACTTCCTGATCCTGCCTGGAAAGGACCAGCAGACCTCACCACCTGGGGAAGAGGCTACGCAGCAGTCCAACTACCTGATAAAGTTCTATGGATTCCTGCTCGCTGTGTCCGTCCCTATTTCAGTAACACAACAGATCATAGTTCCTCAATGGATGTGTTGTCATTGCCTTCGTGAGTGTGACTGTGAGTGTTGTCATTAGTGCAGCAAGTGCCTCCTGCGTCATTCCATCCGTAAAATTGTTCAACATTTTTGCATCAATCATGTGGACCCTGCACTTGGTGACACTACTGATGAATTTCTCCCTCATGATGTCTGCTCCACGACGACCCTTGAACCTGAGACATGTGCCGATGCATCTGAAAAACCCCCTTAATATGAGTAGAGGTTTATATTGTAGTCCCATCTTTTCCTTTCTTCATTTCAATACTACAGCCTTTTTTCATTGTGTTGACCAAGGTCAACCCTTTTGTCCGTTCGCAGTATCTCGCTATCCTAATCAGAACATTCCCTTATCTCCCTCTCCCCATGTTTCTATTACGTATTCTTATTACCCCTGTCGTATAACCCTTTCTATTTTCGTAACCCCTGAAACAATGGGGCAATATTATGTATCTGGTTTTATGTCTTCTGACCGCCTATATTCAACAACTATCTTTGAACTTGCTTCTAAAGCTAGCTATGCAAAACCTCCCCTTTCTAATACCCTGCTTGCTCATGACCCTGTTTCACACCCACGCTCATCTTTGAGCGTGGCCACCCACTCTTTACCTCTTTCTCACCCGCAACTTCACCTGCAACAACAAGAAGCTCCCTCTCGACGACGACGTGCTCTTCCTTCAAATCCTCACCGCCCTCTTCATTATACATGGACCATCAGAGACTTTGAAAATCAAGTCCTATATCAAATCTCTAACTATACAACCTGGCCCTGGTTCCCCATTTTACACTTTGATTTTGCCGAGATGGGCACAGGAGTGGCCAAATTTGCCTCCAAAACTCTCCAGAACAACCAATGGGACAAAGGTGGCTCTTGTACACCATCTCCACTTGAAGCCACTTGGTGGAGTTTGTACTTTTGTCCTGAGCCTAAGACACCTGAGGACAAACATCGATGTGGCACCTCTATGGACAAAT
>NW_015386889.1:391138-395209 GCF_001527695.2 Protobothrops mucrosquamatus
CCCATTTTACACTTTGATTTTGCCGAGATGGGCACAGGAGTGGCCAAATTTGCCTCCAAAACTCTCCAGAACAACCAATGGGACAAAGGTGGCTCTTGTACACCATCTCCACTTGAAGCCACTTGGTGGAGTTTGTACTTTTGTCCTGAGCCTAAGACACCTGAGGACAAACATCGATGTGGCACCTCTATGGACAAATATTGTGCTTCCTGGTCTTGTGTTTCTACGGGTGCCATCTCCTGGACAGTTCCTCATTCAACTGATATTATTTCTATTACACGAACATATGGTAAACCTCCTTCTCCCCAATGTACCTCTAATTTCCATTGTTGTGGTGAGCGTATGAACCCTTTAAATATTACCTTCACCACCAAAGGCAAGGCCCTTACAGCACAACAATGGGCCATTGATTATTCCTGGGGAGGCAGAGAATGGAGTGGACTCGGAGACGATGGAAATGTGTTTTCAATCCGACTCACATTTCAGCCTACACATTCCCCCCCCACTAGGTCCTAACAAACATATTCAGTCTTCCTTTTTACAACCAGATGTTTACAATTCTCCAAACCCTTTGTTAAATCTTGTAAATGCCTCCTCCCTTTTATTGAAAACAACTATTAATTCCTCTCAAGTTAATGATTGTTGGCTTTGTTTATCTGCTACCCCACCCTTTTATGAGGCTGAAGGCTCTATAGAACCTATCCGGAATGCCACAACAGATTCCCTTTGTAGGTGGAATGCTACATCCATCACTATTACATCCATTCTGGGACATGGATGTTGTCTTGGTCATATTCCCACTAACTATTCTCAGTATTGTGCTAACTTTACTACAGGACGATATGGATGTCGTGTATGGCTACCAGTCAGCCGCTCTGGTTCAGGTGACGGAGAAAATGATTTATACACAACCACGGTGGTAACATTACTAAGAGCCTCCAAGGCCAATATTTTATCCCTGGTAAAAATTCTATATGGGCCTGTTCTACAGGTGCGACAGCCTGTGCATATGGAGATGTGTTAATATCACAAAACTCCTTTTGCATACAAGTTCGTTTAATCCCAAAGATCACTTACTATTCTCCCCAGGATTTTACTTCATTAATGGAGCCCCCTGAATATCACCTCAGGGCCAAACGAGAGCCTGTTATGGCATTGACCCTCTCGGTCTTATTAGTGTTAGGAGCTGCTGGAGCTGCTACTGGTATCTCTGCCCTTGTCACTAATTATCAACAAATTCAGAAGCTCAGTCGTGAAATAGATGAAGATTTATCTCGTATTGAAAAATCTATTTCAGCTCTTCAAACCTCTCTTTCCTCCCTCGCTGAAGTTACACTACAAAACAGGAGAGCTCTTGATCTCCTTTTTCTTAAAGAAGGTGGTATGTGTGTAGCCCTTAAAGAAGAATGTTGTTTTTACTCTGATCAATCTGGTATTGTACAAGATTCCATGCATGAATTAAGAAAGCGACTGAAAGATAGAGAACAAGATCGCATATCACAACAGTCATGGTATCAAAGTATGTTTAACATTTCCCCATCGGCAACCACCTTGCTTTCTGCTATTATAGGACCTTGCATTATTTTATTATTGATTTGTATGATTGGCCCTTGTGTATTTTCCCGTATTCTTTCCCTTTTAAAAGAACGTTTATATGGACTTGACTCCAGCATATCAAAAATCAATATCATGCTTGCTAATGCAGGCGTGTATGAATCCTTAAAACCTGATCTTCCTATGGAAAAAATGGCTCTGCTGACTTTATCCGACACTGATCCAGATCACCCGGAATCGTCGGATGAAGAATCCACCATTACTTACCTTGCCTCCAAACAGGAATCTCGCATTCTCATGGAAGTACCCCCTCCTGCCTCGGAGGAGGTAGAAAGGGGCCACTAGTGGGAGCAGAGATTTCTTAAAAAAGAAAAACAGTGGAGATGTTGCATCCATTTGGTTCCTTAACTCAGGTTTCGTCTCTCCTGAAAAGCCTGAAGCCTGCCTTAGGTTTCATTTCCTGACTTAAGTTTCATTTCTCCTGAAAAGCCTACCTCAAAGAATGAATACCTCCTAATTTCAAGTTTCCTGTTCTTTGTGTACTTCATATATGGCAATGAAGAGCCATCCCCCTATTGTCTTTTTGTACACCCCCCCCCTTTATGACGCTAATGTACCAATAAAAGAGAGGCACGGAGATCCTTCAGGATCTCGCCTGCCATCTCACCTGAAGAAGCATGTTGTCCGTGTGTTTCCTAACCTGAAGCGAGGTCCGTTGGTTTCGGCTGACGTATGTCACCACCGTCCTGCAGGGAGTGGGACCCCGGGATTTTGCAATCCCACAAAAGACTATGATGAAATGTTTGTACTTCTAATTAAACATATAAGCATCAGAATACTAAGTGTAGCAGCATTTTGATATTAAAATAGCCCCTTTCCAGAGCAGTGTGATCTATCAAATTTTGCAAAACATGCTGCTTTAAATAGGGAAATTCTGGCCATGATTTTATATACAAGAATTAAAAATGGAAAATGCATATGCATTTTTTGCTATGTTGATTATCTAATTACTTATACAATGAACAAAAGGCAGTCTAAGAAAGCGAACAATTTAAGTAAAAAAGTAGAAGTAACATCTTAATGATATCAATTATCATGTAGAAATCGAAATAGAAAAAGAGACAAAGTGGAAATTATTTGCTGAATCAAAAACAAAATTTAAAAGACTTAATAAAGTCTCTAAGTTTCAGTGAGGCAAAGGAGCCAAATATAGCCATAGAAGTTGGATTTATTTATTTATTTTATATCCATTCTATTTCTATGGCTGTCCATTCACTGTAATAACTCTGGATTTTAACAGCATTTAAAATTCAAAGTTTTAAAATTAAAAAATAATACAAAACCAAAATACGTGCAGTAGTAAGGAAAAACCAATTTGCTGCAAAAAAAACAACTTGGTGGGTTTCAATTAACAGTCTAACCTCCCCTCCTTCCCTCACTCACTTCCTGCCAATTGGTGGTAGATGATGGTAGCTGCACTTACCCATGATTGCTTCCTCAGGTTGAAAAAAAAACATTAGCACTCAGAGGATGAAATGATGGATTATGGTACAACCCAGTATGGTGCAGAGTTCAGTGAATGGAGCTGAGGAGAAGACCAGTCATCTCTGTTGATCAAATACCTCTATGGTCTAGAACAGGAGTTCCCTAATACTGGGCCATTGCCTATTGGCTGGCCAGTGCATGCGTGTGGGCATGCGCACACAGCCCCACTTGCGCAAGTGTCACCATGAGCATTCATGCCCCATTCATGCAAGCATTGCAGATGTTTGTGGCCCATTTGCATGAGCGCTACCACAAGCATCGTGGGTGTTTGCAACCCCACTCGTGCAAGCATCACCAGGAGCATCACAGGCATTTGCGACCCCATTCCTGTGAGTGTCGTGGGCATTTGCAGCCCCACTCATGCAAATGTTGCGAGCGCTCATGGTCCTACTCATATGACTAATGTGCGTTCACTCCCCCACAAAATAACCTTTCTTTCCTCCCTGCCCCCGCTCTGGGCCACCAACCCTGAAAGGTTGGGGAACTCTAGTCTAGGTTACCTATTATCTTATTTTCCTTCTCTATTCTGCTACTCCTATGCACATAAATAATAATAGCCAAAGGCCACCCTTTTTAGGCCTGTCTTTGCAAAGTACCCACAAGGTTGTTTTCAGTGCCTTTGGAAAGTTTTGTGTCCTTTGATAGGGAGGTAAAGATATACACTGTAAATTATTGCTTGTTTTTTTTTTTTTTTTTTATAAAATTTTTATTATTTTCCAAAAAAAAAAACATCACAAGTATTACACAATATTATATTATATCCCACCCCACCGGACTTCCCAAACCAAATCCCAGGCTAATATTCAAATATAGGTAAACAAATATTAATATCTCTAACTCCACAAACTCTATTTATAAACAATCCATCTCCTCCACATTAATAAAAAAATTATACATTTAAGTAATTCAAATACACCAAAGTCTATACCAATTCAGCAGGTATCACCAGTAACTCTTCCTCTCTATTAAAAC